>NW_009646744.1:1577633-1581501 GCF_000708025.1 Charadrius vociferus | reverse complement strand
AGAGGATTTGCCCCTCAGCCTCATGGCAAAGTTTAGAGGTGCCAGTGAATCCTGCGCACGGTTGCCGGAGCTGCCGTTCAGGCGCCGTGCCCTGCGGCATCGCTGAAGTGGGGCACTGCGCCGCCATCGCCCTCGCCGGGGACAGGGTGCAGTTCTGGGAGCTGCTTGCAGAGCATCTGCAAAGCTCCCCCACTTCCCAGGGCGGGCCATGATCATTTGTAAATCTCAGTTCTTGTGAAGAAGTAGTTTTGTTGGGTTTTTCTGTGGGGTTTTGACTTCTTCTCATGGCTTTTTTTTTTTTTTTTCATAATTTTGAGTGATGTTCATGCTTGATTGTCCCATATCCTATGTGGTTCTTGAATGCCGTGTGACAGGCACCGAACAAACAACTATTTTTATGCAATTATTTAAGCTATCTGGGGCAGAGTACAAAGAGAAGCGCTGAATGAAGCGGGAAGAGGCGGCTGCGCCCATGGCAGCCCGTTTTGCAGAGCGGAAAGACGAAGGTGCTCTGCAAAGAGCTTTGTAGCTCGTTGCCAGGCAAAGTTTTGACATTTGCCTTCAAATATTGATGGGATTTAAAGAAACCCTAGTACTGTCTGCAGAGGCCGTGGTCCAGCCACAAACCCTGGTAACCCGAGGTTTTGGCCGCAGCATCAGCGCTGGCCAACGCAGGGACACGGGGACCACCAGCCCGACGTGGTGGGGGCAGGAAGGGGGTGTCCAACTGCAGCACCCAGTGGGCTGGGAGAGTTCAGCTATTGATCTTGCTAATTCTCATTTCATCGCTCTGGTTTCTTTTTTTCCCCCCCTTTCTTTCTTTTATGAAAAGCACACCCGTCCTGGTTTGAGCGACACGGGGCTAATTTCTCTTCTAATACTTGGGAAGACTGCACTTTTAGAAGACTCCAGTGTCTGAATGTGTGACAATATTTCCTTTCCAGCCAGCTATGGTGTGCTGGTTTCAAGGTCTCGGTGTTTTTGAGCTCACCAGGTGCAGGGATGAGGAGGAGCAAGACCCGGGCACTTGACCCAAGGTGGGCAACAGGATTATTTCATACCATCAATGTCACATTCACTAGAAATTACAAAGTTCGCTGAGAAGTTCTCTCTCTCCCGTGACGGCTGCCATCCTCAGAACTTTGTGCCCCGGTGCCGGAGCCCTGAGCCCTTCCCTTCCTCATGGCACCATAAGCACTGGTGCCATAGCAGAGCCAGAAGCGTGTGTGCAGGGAGGGCAGCTGGAGACCTTAGCAGCAGCTTCAAGGTGGCTTCGTTTAATGGAACTACAGCGTATGGACACAGGAACTGGTCACAGGGGCCACCCCGCATCTCGCCTGGCCACAAAGCGGGTTCCCAACCCACCGCACACCCACCTCCTGCCCAGCAGCAGAACGCAGCCCGGCCCACGCAGGCTGTGATGCCCCACTACATCCCAGGCCAGGACTGGATGGCATGGCGAGTCCCACCAGTGCCCTCCTGCCTGTCCCTGCCCCTGCCCACCTTCCCGCTCCCACCCTGCCTCTCCCAGGCGCCAGCACAAATATTTATGCAGCAGCCCAGGGAACGGCGCAGGGGGGGGACAGACCCAGCTGCAAACATTTTTGGGTTTGTTGCTGCTGTTTCTTTTGGCGGCGGCACCAACTTAAAGTGGTTTCTGAATAGCTCTCCGAGCATCCTGCATGGTCATGTATTTATATCCAGGCAAGTCTGGCAGCCCTGGGAATGCATCACCCAAAGTGACACGGAAACCTAAACAAGCTTATACCAGAAGACCTTCCGTAACGCTTAAGAGACGATGCCATGGCACGCTCAGAGCTCGTCCTGCAGACATAGGAAAGAACAGGAACATTTTATACACCTCTTCCCAGCCATGCCTTAGCCTGCATTGTTTCACTGACAGCTCCGACCGGACCAAAACTCCTACTTGATCAAATTTCAATTTCGTGTTGCCTTCTGCAATACCAACAGTTATGCAGAAAGTGTTTGCAGCAGGGCTAAGTGGGCCAGACCACAGCTGGCATTGCCTCCAGCCACGCAGATGCCGGAAAGGAGGCCCCTCGCTGCCTGCAGGGTGCTGCCCATGCGGTATCGCACCCCACATTTTCATCCACCGCTCCAGAAGACATAGACTGAGACCTGCTAGCTTGCAAAGCACTGGCTTTGTCATAAGGAGCAATTCTCTTTAAGCCAAAATTACAGCTTGAAAAGCTCCAAAACTTACTGGCCTGCCACCGCGGGAAAAGCAGAGCTGTAGGAACAAATGAGCAGAGCGAAATGCCCTCTGCCAGTTGTGTGTCAAACGTGTGCCCACGGAGACGGCCTTATCACTGCCACTCCGGAATCTGAAACTACAAAATGACATCGAGAATGGTAGCTTAAAAAAAGTAACAGTCATGTCATGATCTAACTACAATAAATAAGGTTGTATCCCTCACAGTAAGCTGTCTATAATTAGATCAGGTTAATTACCCAACAAGTGCCCTGCAAGTTGTCGTGCTTTCCTGAAGGACCCTGACCACACAGATGGGAAGGGATGAGGGGACCCCAAAAGTGCAAGTACACCTGGAGAGAGCTGGGTTTTATCCAGACCCTGTGCACGTGTAACCTGATTGCCTGAACAGGGCCCAGGCTTTATCCCAAAACAAACTAGCAGCCGAAGAAGGCTGTGGAAGTTGCTCAAGGCTTATTTGGCAACCTCGCAGTGCAATAAGGGGGAAGAGAATAAGGGTTAAGAAAGAGGCACTTCATGCACCAAAAGGCCTGAAGGGAAGCAACTCCCTCCTCCTGCTGCAGGTGGACCAAAGGGGACGAAGGCGGTGGGACGGGACAGGACGGGACGGGACAGGACAGGCCTGCTGGCTCCCACCATGCCCTCTGCCTGCCCGGGCCCCGCGCCAGCAGCCTACGGCCATCACCGAAACACGGTGCCCGCAAGCAGCCAGAGCTTCTCAAAATAATCTCTGCATATTTTCTGTGCATAAGGATATCGCCGTGCTTTTAAAGGAACGTAACTTTGAGTTTCCCTCGTGCACGTGAAGCCAATAAAAACAGACTGATTACTGCAGAAACGGTCACACCATGTTAGGGACTGCTCTCACTGCGCTGGAAAACAGCAAACGAACCACGTTTGGTTTCTGCAGGTTTTCGGAGGAGGCCCCACAGCTGCACACAGCCACCTCGGCAGCTGTCCTGAGCAGCCATGCCTGACCCACCACGCTCTAAACCACCAGGAACAAGCGAAGACCCTCCAGGACCCTCTCTGAAACCCCTGGAAGCATCCTCTTCACATCCCCAACCCAGGCTGTCCCCATCATGCCGAAGGATGGGACACACACCAACACAACGCAGCAAGCGAGAAACCACACTCGACGTCCAGAGCAGGTATTTCATGCCAGCAGATGAGGTTTCCATGCTCTGTGCCTCACACCATGGTACACCCCGTCAAGTGTTTGCACCCCACGCACCGGCAGGCTCTTCCCACATGGAAGGGGCACACACGTGGTTATGTGCTTGAAGGACGTGAAAATCCACAGCATTTGGTTAGGAACCGGAGCGCATAGTACATTTAACACTTGTAACCTGCCACAACCGTGTAGCTTTAGCAAAGGCACATGTCAGTCACCAGCACGTGGAGATCCCACTGACACCATCGTCCACCACGAAGCGCCAACTATGAAGTTCAGGTGGGCAAAACACACTACACCGAAAGCCCAGAAACCTGCAGGGTCTCAACCACAATTCAATGAGTTTACCGGTCTCTGCACAGCTCCCGCTATGGGAAACGAGCCCTGATGCTTGGAGCCAGGAGTTTGGGGGAATGAACCCCAAACCAGCAGAGCCCTCCCAGGGCAGCCCCAAAAACCAG
>NW_009646744.1:1564863-1577308 GCF_000708025.1 Charadrius vociferus | reverse complement strand
CCTCCCGCACACTTTTATTAAATTTTTTTTGTTTTGTTCGGCATCCCCGAGCCCGACTTCGCAGAACCCGCGGCCGCCCCCCCGGGACCGGGCAAAGCCCTGCGGGGTCCCGCCCGGAGCCACCCGGGCTCCTCACCCAGATTCCAAAAATAAAATAAAAATAATAATAAAAAACCTCTAGCCACGGACTTACCAGCTGCAGGGAAAGCCTCCTCTCCTCTTGCAGGCATCAGCTCATGGCTGGGTCTCCCGGAGCTGCCGTTCATGTACTTGCTGAAGAACTGCTGACTCCAGGGCGTCCCACCCCCTTCCCATCTGCAAACTGCTGAAAGAAGTTAAGCTTGGCTAATATCAGCTTAGGCTGTATTAGCGCGGCAGCAGCCCTGCCCCGGTGTAACCCTTGAGGCACTGGAGACCCCGCGTCCCGGCCGTGGGAGCCTTATTCCAGCTGTTCCCAGATGGGCAAAGCTCTCACCCCTTCCGCTGCTCAGCATCGCGTGGGGCTGACACAGCTCTTTGTCATACTGCAAGCTTTTACGGCTCCTCACGGGGTCGAGGCAAGGCTTTTGGATGTAAAGCTGCAAAGCCTTCCTGCAAACGCTCAGTTTAAAATCAAAGACGGCATTTTTTTTATTTTTTTTTTTTTCCTCCTTTGGGAAAAGTCATAAAACGCAGCTTCTGCCGCTGAGAAAGTCTGCATTGCCAGCCCTGGTCTGCTAAATTAGAAACTTCATAGCTTGAATAGAATAAATGTAAATCAGCTGAATCAATAAAATAGGAAGAGAATAACTATTGCCAACATCATCTTTACGTTGCTGCATATATTAAAAGAAGAAAAAAAAAAAAAACAAACCCACAAAACAAACAACAAAACCCGAACGAACAACCGCCATTTGAGCTAAAGCCAGTTTTTGTTAGTTTACACTGATAACAACAGAACAAAAACTTCGCAATTCATTTGTGGTGGTAAAATTATTATCACTCAAGACTGCAGGGGTCTGGCTAAGACGTTTAGCCTAACTAAAAGCACATTCCTTTCCACTGAAAGCTACCCGTCCCTGATGGCTTCCGACTCCCCCCTTCTGAGCTAAGATAACACCCCCCGGGGGGGCCGCCCCTCTGGGCCCCGACAGGAGCCCTCTCTCCATATCGCCACCTTATTTACTGTTACTTGCTCTTATTTATGTTATTCTTTCTTGGAATTGTGGCAGTTAGCAAAGCACGTGAGGAGTCCATCCCCCGCAGGGAGAAATACCTGGCTTTGCTGACAGCTTTAACACCGAATTATTGTTTTCCTCCCCACCTCCTTCCTTCGCCCCCGACAAAACCGTGTATCGGCTCTCCACAAGCACTTGGCAAGCAAGAGGGGAGCAGAGGGGGAGATGCTGTCTGACTGCTCTTTCACTAGTATCATAGTTAATAAAAGTTTCTGTCTGACCTGTCCTAAATTTTACTTGCGCTATTGTGCATTTGGAGTGCATAATGGAGAATTCTCAAAGAACACTCAAGACCCATGAATGAAGAGGGACAGATATTTAATAAGATTTCAGGCAAGCTTGTCAAACATCACTCGTTTGGCTCAGATGTGGGTATTCTGCAATCAGGCTTAATTCATAAATTTGCCAGGGGAGGGCAGGGAGTACCGGCCTAAATGCTCTGCAGATGTAAATCAGCATCGCCTTGCTGGCTCAATGGGCCCTCAGCAACATTCACCAGCTCGGATTCTGGCTCCTTTGTTCCTTCAGAGCCGCAGCTTGACAGAAACTTTGCAGTCAGGAAAACATTTCAGGTGTGTGAGCATCCCCGGGCTGGCTAGGGGCTTCCGTGCCTGTGGCCCACAGATATGCCACAGGTGTGTTTGTGGTGGAGCGCTCCAAAGGGGATGTGGGAACACTGATTTAAAAAAAAAAAAAAAAAATTATTAAAACCAAGCTACTGTGCTGCACTTATTTGTAAGAGCTGTTCTTTCAAGCTCCTGTTGGTAAGGGATGCTCTTACCTACCTCCCTGGAGCTCACAGTGGGCAGTACACCCTCAGCAGAGATGGAGGGCTTCAGTATCACACATGTTTCAGGACAGTTTCGGACCCTTCCACCTCACTGGTAAATACCCTGAACAGTTACTCCCTTTCTCTTATCTTGCTTTCTTTGCACACACATACAGCATAAGGACTCACTAGCTGAAACAACCATAGGAGAAACATGAGACAGAACAAAGGGAGAAACCTGGATTTAGGCTTTCTACCTTAAGGGAAGATGGACATAAGCACGTTTCAAGTAATATGCGGAATAAAAGCTTCCTCAATGCCCCAGCATTTTCTGCCAGGTGATTTGCAGAGCAGAGTAATCCGGAGAGCTTTTTATGGGAAGGCAACCTCCTTTTTTGGACGTGTAGCCGAGGGCAAGCATGCCCTTCACCATAAACAGGGTTTGCTCTAAGAGCCTTTGGCTCTGGAACTCCGAGGACGGTTCAAGTATGTGTTAAGATCCTCCCGCAGATGTACGCGCTGTGCACTGCAGGACGTGAGGCCGAGGGCTGGCGGGGCTGAGCCCGGAGGTGCTGAGCACCCAGCACCCAGCTGAGGCACGAGGAGCCACAAAGCCCTTTTGTGCTTCCAACCAGGACTCAGGTGACTTCTGCTTCTGTAGGAAGCTGCCCAAAACCGACCCTCACCTTAGTGTGTTAAGTAGCAGGGGTGTTCATACTCTACAAGTACAAAGGAAATAAGAGTTCACCTTTTGTCCTGATTACTGCTTAGTCTAAAGCCCAGTGAGACCCAACTACCAGTAAAATCAATGCAAAGACTTCAAAGGGACTTTTATAGGATTTGGCTGAGAACCCCACCTGTCCAGGAAAAAAAAGAAGTTATATCAGTAAGTCACAGTGCTTTTAATGCTCACAGTCAAACTCAACGTGAAAGAAGAGAGTAACCTATTGAATTCCTCTGTGCTTTAATGCTTTATCAAAATTAATGAGAAACACAGATTAAGGCTGAATTTTAAACAGTGATGCTTATAGCCAGGTGGATGCAGAGCCACCAGAGCAGCTAACCGAGGCTGTGCCACCAGGAAGCCGTGGGCTCAGAGCCGGCCCGTGAGCTCCTGGTCTTTCCTCGCTCCACGGCCCAGAGTCCCACACGGCACTTCAAAATTCTGAGGGTAACTCAATACAAACTGCTGCTTCATCTTTCAGGACATCCCCCTAACCCAGGGCAATAGTTTCAGTTACAGAACACAAATCTGCCAACAGTATCCCCTATGTTCCTTAAGGCCCATCCACGGAAAATCCCGCCGTGACTAGAAATAGAAAATAGCCACTAATTAAAATAATGAAAGTCATGTAAAAGGTTGGGGAACTTTACTGCCCTGTGTTTCTTTTTAGCAGTCTCTTTTTTCTTTCTATGTTTTTTGGTCAGATATTTTGCTTGTATTGATTATACAGTACACATTTCTGACCGCTTACAAAAAGCAGCAGGAAGGAAACATATTGTATGAATAGAGGATTAATTCAATAATTAGGAACACTAATATGAGGCTAAGAGGCAAGTGTTTCTGCCTCCTGCCTCCTGTCCCTCCAGCTCTCCATTTCCTCACACCGCAGGGATGCCAGTGGATGGCAAGGGAACAAAAATAAACCCATGATGATGATTTTATTGCTTATGCGTCTCTTCCCAGCTGTCATCCTCCAAACAGTTTACAGGCATCCAGAAGCACAGACTCCATTTTGCAGCAGAGCACGGTGGGTGCAGCATGCAGGGAGGTGCAGGGGCCGTATCCTGCCCTGGTCCAAGGGACCGCCTTCCGGATCCCAGCGCCCACCAGCCCCAGACCCCAACAACAGCCCGCACCCAGCTCCAGTACCCCCAGCAGCGAGGGCCTGGCACTGCGCCGGAAAATGAGGAAAAAGGGAGGATTGCCATCATGGCACAGAAGGTTTTTGAGAAATCTGTGGTTGGGCTGTGATTTGAGATGTCCTTAAATATTTAAAGTTAAATACTTCACTGAAAGTTTCTTTTCTTCTGACAGTAATAACACGTGGTTACATTGTTGGAATGTTTTTAAACACTTGGTTTATCTTTCCGGATCTTTGCTGTTGCTTTAGTTTGGTTTTGTTTGGGGTTTTATTATTTTTATTTATTTATTCAGTTAACTTAAGCAGCAATTCGGCGATTCACATTGCTGTTTCCAGTCACTTCCACTTGCCGATTCCACACCCTGCAGCATGCAGTACATTTCTGTGCCTGGCACTACTGTAACTTGCTTTTCCTCTCCTCTTTTCACAGATATTTTCAAGTCAAGACATTTCTGTCCATGCTGTATGTTACAAACCCTCCCCAAATCTCTCTACGGCTGCACATAAGCCAATTTTCAGTCCAGAGCGACACGGCACCTTTCCGCTGCCTCCCTGCCGCCAGGCTTTTCCCCATCTCCACTCCCCCCTTCCCCTTCCCTGCTGCAAAAGCAGCCTTTAAATCCTCCTTTCTGGATATTTTGAGACGTGCCTCTCTTCAGACACTGGAGGAAGGTTTCAAAGAGTTAAGGTGGGGGGAGGCTCTCAGACGGCCCATTCTTCAGTCTCAATGACCCAGAGCTTTTGCCTTTTCAAATGTGTTTAACCAAATAAAGTGAATAGAGGATATGCAAATGCCTTTTCCGAAAGGAAACACAGCACTGAATTGCTGTTGGCAGCTCGGAGCATCACACCACCCTCGGCAGCCTCTCAGCGGCGGGGATTTGCCAGCCCGGGGAGAGGCGGCTGTGTTCGGCCGCCACAAAAAAAAACCCTTTTCAGGCAGAATAAAACCAGGGCTCGGGCATTCCGCAAGGGCAGAGGGAGGAGGTCGCTGGGGTCTCCCCAAAACACGCGTGGGCTGTGCCAGGGAGACCCGCAGGGAACGGGGCGCTGTGGGAATCGGTCTCTGCTCAAAGGTTCCACGGACATCGGGGCGCGGGTACCACTCGGGTACCACTCGGGTACCACTCGGGTACCACCTTTTGCCAGCAGGCTGCTCGCAACCCGCTCAAAGGAGTCCTTTGAACATTTTGTGGAAGAAAAAACAATTGGGAATTGGGTCATCTGGAGTTATGGAGTATTATGGTTCTGCCTAAAACTGAACCGTATTGGGGATACGAAGTAAAATACATTTAACATTTCAAGAGGGATACGAATATATTTGTCTTTTTTCTCCACCATTGGAAAGCATCTTGAAATAAGCTCTAAATGATGTTCTTTCCACTTTTTATACCTATATATTGGTCTCTGCAGAAAAGATATTTAAATCCACGTCATTCACATCTTTTGTAATTTCACCACGAGTTTGGCTTAGATCACTTCCAATTCATTTAAATCAACAGCAGAATGATTTACTCTCTTTCTAGATACTTTTCCAAAGCCAAAAGCCCGTAAATTAAAACAGCTTAGCAATTTCAGTGCTGGTTCCTCTGCTGGCCAGCTCACACTCGCCCTTGGAGGAAAAAAATAAAGTTAATCCCAGTTCAGCAAACACCTCGGTGCTTTCCCCGGCTGCAGCTCTCATCTGGTGCCATCTAGCAGCGACTGCGGGCACCCCGGCAGGTCTCTGCCTAAGCAGCATGGACAGGAGCTGCTTCTCCCCTGTATTCCCAAACCAGAGTGGGAATTTGCTAATTTTTTTAATTTGCCAAACCAGAGAGCTTTTTAGGACTACAAGACACATCCCCGGTCATTGTTCTCATCCCCCTCTCAATCACAGCAATGTCCGTAATGCTCCTTGAGCTGGTTTTAGGGATTTGGTAGCCCTGGGAAAGGAGTAGCTTGTTGCTCAGGAGGCAGAGAGGACCCTGAGCTCTGACCCTCTCTGTGCGGAGGCACTTGCATGTCCTTCGTGGAGGAGGCTGTTCATGAGCCTCCATCTCCCCCCAGGCACCATCACCAGTCCACAGGAGCTGCTCTGGTTTATGCACGGGGGCAACCCAGTCTCAATTTCTCGATGGTTGGTGGGAGAAGGAAAGGTCATTTTAGGTCTTTTGTCTTCTCGGCTGTGAACAAACGCAGCAGGTTTGCTTGCCTAGCCCTGGAAAAGGAAGGCTGTGCAGCTTTCCATCCAACAACAGGTCAAGTGGCAGCCCAAAGGGAGCCGTGGTGCGCTCTGCACCCAGCCATGTGCTGCTACCTGTGCTCTCCACAGCAGGAGAACCCCATCCTTTCCAAAGGCAAAAGCTGCCAGGCTGAGGAGGGGACCTGGCCACGGGAGCAGGCAGGACGGGGGCAGAGACCTGCCATGTGGGCAACTGTCTCAGAGGGGAGGCTGGGCTGTGGGTCGGGAAGGAAACACGGGGAAAAAACAAACGGCTTGGCTGAGACGTTGCGCTGGCATCCAAACAAGTGGGATCTAGATTAGTCATAAGCAAATCTGAGCTGAAACCTGGAAGATTTTGGAGCAAAAGTTGAAAGGAAACAAAAATGGTGGGAGAAGGAAAGGTCATTTTAGGTCTTTTGTCTTCTCAGCTGTGAACAAACGCAGCAGGTTTGCTTGCCTAGCCCGGGATAAGGAAGGCTGTGCAGCTTTCCATCCAACAACAGGTCAAGTGGCAGCCCAAAGGGAGCCGTGGTGCGCTCTGCACCCAGCCATGTGCTGCTACCTGTGCTCTCCACAGCAGGAGAACCCCATCCTTTCCAAAGGCAAAAGCTGCCAGGCTGAGGAGGGGACCTGGCCACGGGAGCAGGCAGGACGGGGGCAGAGACCTGCCATGTGGGCAACTGTCTCAGAGGTGAGGCTGGGCTGTGGGTCGGGAAGGAAACACGGGGAAAAAACAAACGGCTTGGCTGAGACGTTGCGCTGGCATCCAAACAAGTGGGATCTAGATTAGTCATAAGCAAATCTGAGCTGAAACCTGGAAGATTTTGGAGCAAAAGTTGAAAGGAAAAAAAAAGGAAAAAAGGAAAAAAAAACTTTCCAAACTGAAAGTGTGTTCACAGCAAGGAGGGTCACGCTTCTGCGGAAGGGTCAGCCAAGGTGGCACCCCACACCAGGTCCCTGCCACCTCAGCACTTGTGCTTCTGGACCTGAAGATGCAACTCAGAAACGAAGGCCTTGTGGTGACTGCCATCACCATCCTTCACCTGTGGTCAAAGCACAACCCCAGGTGTCCACATGGTGCATCCAGGTGTCCGTTCCCAGGCTTGGGACTGGTGCTCTCCACCTTACTACCATCACCAATCCCCCAGCAGCGAGAGCGGTGAAGGCTGTCTTAGAGTTTGGCCACTAGAAGATGGGTTCAGACAGGTAACCACCTCTGCCACAAGCACCAGCTGAAAAGACAACCCCTTCTCTGGGGTTCTTATTTTTCTGAATCACCCAGCATCTGACCGCTCCTGCAGCATTCCCGTCGGACAGGGATCGCTGCTCCCTGTGCCAAGTGACCTCAGTGCTCAGTTGACCTCAGTGAGCAAAGCCACATAACAAAACCCAGGCACCTCTGGAACCTGTTGGCCTCACCAAAGCCAACTCACCCAACACTGATTTTGGAGTATTACTGTGCAGTAATGAAGTGGAAACTGCTCACTGTACTTTACATGTGGTGTTCCTGAGATTGTATCTACACCACAGCAGCCACATCGATGAGCAAATGGAAATGTGAGCTGCAGTCTTGTGACACCATAGCACACAGGTCTAAATATAAAGACTTTTCCTGCCTTAATTGGGGGTTTCCTAATGAGATGGTCATTTCCACTGAATTATACTTTTTTTTTTTAACAAGTGACACTTTCTTCCTGTGGCACAAAAGAAAATGACTTGGACAATGTGGTTGGATTTATCTTCTTTCCACATTTTCCAGTGTTATACCACAGAGCACGGAAGACAGAAAAGCACAGAAAGAAAAAAAAAAAAAACAGAAAAGCTGTGTGGCTGAGAGGGAGAGGGCAGCTTCTGGGGCAGCGAGGGCAGTACTCGGGTTTGGTGGGAGAATCGCTGCAGGGTCTTGCCAAACCCTGCCGTGAACTCAACCCGTGCCCAGCAGGGGCTGCGTTTTTAGCCACACTTTTCCAAAGCATCTGCTACACGTCGTACCTACATCACTGCCTGTAAAAGCCCAAGCAGGGAGTAAAGAGAGGGGGAGGCATGGCCACAGCGGGGAGCGTGGGGACCAGCTCCGGGGCCCTGCAGGGTGGCCCCGTGGGCTGAACTACCCCTGCGGCTTCCAAACTCTTCCTGGCTAAAAATCCCCGCTCATCTCAGCGTCTCACCCTTTCCCATCTCTAGCCACCGGGTTTGCCATAGCGCAGCCTCCAGCAGAATGGTGAAATATTTATAATTTTAGCCACACACAGAGCATAAGGAAGAAGGAAAATTAGGCAAAGCCTTCCTCCTCTGCTCCCTTTCCTCCCTCCCCCACCGGCCACAGGTCACCTTGAAGGCTCCATGACAATGTTTACGGCGGAAGGAGGATTTGACACAGTAGGTGACTTGTCATCAATAAGCGCTGAATGCACACTATGGCAATCAATCCGAGCCCAGCAAAACATTTACCTGTATCACGCTGTACGGTACCAACGCTAAGTTCCTCGGAGTGTCTGGAAAAGGGTTTGCAAAGACTCTGAATCAGCACGGCCGGGAGGAGAAGCCCCTGGAGAGTCAGGTGTGGCTTATAGCAAACTACAGGAGAGCGCAGAAGGGAGCGTGAAGGCTCCCGCTGGGCTTTCATGGATTTTACAGATATTTTTCAAGCACGTTTATCCATATTTTAAAGCCACGTGCTGTCCGGTACACCTTACTGCACTGCGTTTGACTGCTTTCTAGGGCAGGAGGGTCTCTGGGTTGAGGAGCTCTGTAAGCCCTCCTGTTCGGAGGGAGAGGAGGAGAGATGCTGAAGCAGTTTGGACACCGGTACCTTCTCCAGAGGGGACAAGGCCAGAGAGCTGCAGGAACGGAGCACTGCGGGTGGCCCTCCCGTGCTCCTGGCACCCGCAGCCCTGCAGGGACGGCAGCAGGGACAGATGGGACCCCGGTGCCAAGGACCTGCAGGGCTTTGGCTTGGCACGGTAGCACAAGAGACAGAAATAGCAGTGATGGAAAAAACTCATTACTTTTATTGATCCATCACCAGAGAACACACGCAGAGCACTTAAAAATAAAAAAAAAAAAAGTATTAATAGATGTTCTTCTTTCCTGTTCCTTTCTGATCAGAAGGAGGGTGATTAAGTTGATAATTTTGTTTGGGTCTGTATGAAGAAATAACCCAGCAAAGCCGAGAAAAAAGCCCTGGGAAAAGAGCTGCCCTTGATGCCTGTGCATCTATCAAGAGGTAAATGCGTGTGTCACGTTACCCACCATCGCTCCTTCGGCCTCACCCCGGTTTGCCTCTTGTCAGCTACAAGTTACTCAGGTGCCGGTGGCAGCTCTGCAGTGATAAAGAAGGAAGATGCTGGTATTTCTCTCAAAGAGGTCTCAGAAATGTAATAACGAGGAAAGGTTTAAATCCTGTGGTGCTCTGCAGTGTTTGGTGACGTCAAAACAATGGCAATTATGCTCTTACTGATGTAATGTTGTATTTCTTTGTTCCTGGCTTGCTCCCAAGTCAGCTTTCCCATTTCTGTGGGTATTCAGTTAATTCAGTTTACCATCTGTCTTCAAAGCTTTTCTCCTCTTTTCATTACTTGATTATATTTGTAATATCCATAGTAGCATGGAGACAAGAATCAAATAAATGTCTAGATCAGTCCAGAGCAGCAGAGAAAAACTGCTGTGTGCTGTCTTTCCCTGCAAGCAAGCAGGGAAATCCAAATACATTTACTTTTTCTTTTTGATGGTATCTAGCAACTCTTCAAATGGAGCGGCAATAGAGGGATGGAGAATAAAAGCAACTAAATATACCTCATCAAATAGCACAGGCTTTGCCTCTTGTGCGGCAGCCAGCGCTCCACGGGCTGTGCGGAGCAGCCTTGGGCATCCGCTCTATTTCATACACAAAGCACAGCAGGAAATATTTCTTATCCAGAGACCTGAATTTCAGAGCATCAGCAAGGACTCTTGTGTCACAGCGCCAGAACGATGTTCAGAAGAGGGACTGTAGAAGTGTATCGTGACAGCAGATGAACCCCCCTGCTTCCTTTGCAAACACGCACTGAGAAATATTTGGAGATGCGTGGGTGCCAGCCGGGGGAAGGGACACCGCCATGGCAGAATTCCCTTCTTGAGCCTCCACACACGGGCACAGGTGCCCGCCGGGGCCCCCAGCAGCTGCCAGGAGTCAGGAGAGCAAACCCTCCTCTTCCTCGCTGTAAGGGAGGATGACAGGGCGGGCGCATGGCTCAGGGTTGCCATCCCATGAAACGAGGGGGGAAGAGAAGAACAGAGGAGTCTCTGAGATTTCCTACTTTTACTGAAGGGAGAGGAGCAAGGGGTGAACTCTAACCTCGTACTGCTTCAACCAAACCAGCCCAATGTGCAAATCCCCGGGGGAGTTCGTTGTTCGGTTCGTTTTATTTTGCTATACCACTCTGTGCATCCATCAGACCATCCAAGTCTGTGCATTTGTCTTTCTCTGACTTCTACCGTTATTTCACTGAGGTCAACATTATAAACCTGTTCTCAACTAGTCAGAACCCTCATAATGATGCCAGAAATTAATTTAAAGTAAACGAGAGTGCTGGCCTGGGCTGTAATGGCCAAGGAGCCCCTTGCTCAGTAAATCAGCACAGCCACTGTGACTCCTTTGCAGCACAGAGCGGTGTCTGATGGAATGGGGCCACCAGAAAACCAAGACCATGGATGAGAGCATCAACCGCAGGCACACGGCTGAGCAAGTGCCACGCTGCCGGTCATGCAGGGCCCCGGAGTCTCCAGTGGGATCCACCTTCCGTGGTTTAGTGGTGAACTTGGCAGTGTTGACTCATGGTTGGACTTAATGATCTTAAAGATCTTTTCCAACCTAAATAATTCTATGACCTGTCTTGACAAACATCTTGGCTGCTGCTGAGAGCGCCACTGCAAATGGCAATAACAGCACATCTGTCTCCCAAAGGCACCTGCTCTGCAGATCCAAATGTTAGGCTAAAGTCACGTCCACGCTAAAATAAAATGAGCACGGCACTAAGGGAGGCCACGAGTCAGAGCCGCACCTGAACGGACACACTTCGGGATAGCTGGACACGCAAGGGAGATGCGTTTGGACGCAGCAGAGTAAACACCGAGTTGCGAGGCACAGGGATCAATACCGCAAGGTGGACGTGGAGGCCTGAGAGCAGGAGCTCACACAGGAGACCCATTCCCAGCGGGCCCACTTCTCCTCCCGTTGTCATAAACAAGCCTGGTGCATCCAGTAACGTAGCTCAGAGCATTCCCTGGGGCCTCGGGGCCCAAAATACAGTAACAAACACTTGCCTGCAGCCTCCGAGCCAAGTCCTGCTCTCTGATTCACCCATGTGATTCCCTCTGGGCCACATTTGCACCACATGAGTTTTGCTACAGTTCAAAAGCAGCTGATTCAAGCTGCTGATATAAGCAGCTGTAAGCCACTGACTTTAACGGGAGCCACCAGGATATTTTCAGAGATAAAATTCAGGCCAGAGATATTAGGTTCTCCTTTTTTTCAGTGTCAACCATCCCTTTTCATAATCAAAAATAGCAAGTAGATGTGAACATAAATAATTATGATACAATTTCCATTCTTGATGCCCCCCGCCAATATTTACCTAATGATGCAGAGATGCTGTCCTTTAAAATCATTTTCCCCTTTTACTTCTTCCCCTTGGAACTCTGCCTGCCTAGAGGAAAGCTGTTTGGTAGATAAAGGAGGAAACAGCACGGACATTGCACGTTACGTTTCCTTAGAAAAGACACTTCACACAGATTCAGAGGACTCAATTTTGAATCAGTGCAGCAGATCATTTAAAGCTGAACCTTTAAATACCTTACAGAGAACCTCCTATTTCAGACTTGCAATAATTGTCTAGTCCAGACACACTTTGAATCGTTACTACCGACCCACAAAACAATGGGATTCACGCTCACCCCCGTCCAACAGCCATAACTCACACGCACACGCAATAGTGCACTGTCCCACTTCACACATCCACTGCAGACAAAGTGCCCTTACCAATCTGCCGAAGATGGACCAACCGAACGACCCGGCGAGATGATGTGAGAGAAATTATGTAATGCGTTGGGGCGAGTGTGCCGTATGGCGCTGCAATGCCATCTCATTGTGCCGGCCGTGGGCTCGCACGCCGCCCGCGGAACAGCTCATTCCCATCTTTGCCACGAACTGCGCGCTCCCGCTTGCCTTTTCCCTTCAAAACACTGCCGATACCCTTTACTCCGGAGCCGGGGAGGCGAGGGGGGGAGCCGCAGAGCGGGCCCGGAGCGGGGACCAGCGCCCAGAGGTCGGTTCCGAAGGGGCCGACCCGGCATTGCCCTGTGGCTGCGGGGAAGGAGCCGGGAAACACCGAGCGGGGTGCGATGGGGA
>NW_009646744.1:1541382-1564717 GCF_000708025.1 Charadrius vociferus | reverse complement strand
CCCAGGCGCGCTCCCTGCGCGCCCGGCCCGGCCCGGCCCGGCCCCGCACGCTCCCCCAGCATAGGGCGGTATTTTTGGCAATTCTCCTCCTCTCTCCATCCTGCCGAGCCCTCCGGCTCCGTCTTAAAAGGGGCGATGGTGCCGGCGGGTGCGGGAGAGCATCCCTTCCCCATCGGAACGGCCCCGGGCATCAGCGGTGGGGGAGAGCTGGGGTGGGGGGGGGCAGGAGAGAAACTTTACTCCATAATGGCTGTTATTTTCGCCTTTGGCCGATAAAATTGCCACTGGACCGTGACCTGCACAGAAGAGGTCCCAAAAACCCTGACCATCCGAGAGATGCTGAAACACCTACAGCTTCATCACCAGTGCCTGCGAGGCAGATCGGCGTTGCTTCTAGATATTTTAACGTCTTACAGTTAACAGCTACTTTAAAAAAAAGGAGACAAACTGTTTGTATGATGCTAAGCGCTTGGGGGGGAATAGCGTATTTGTGTTCTTAGTGATTCCATCTTTCCCTGAAAAAGATGGTGGTAGAAAATTAATGTCTGAGCTCCACATACAAGAAGGGCTTTGCAGAAGAATGCTTTAAAAGGGCTGCGGCGTTAGTGATTCCATCTTTCCCTGAAAAAGCTGGTGGTAGAAAATTAATCTCTGAGCTCCACGGTACAAGAAGGGCTTTGCAGAAGAAGGCTTTAAAAGGGCTGCACCGGCAGTGAGCTCACATCTTGCATCCCTCTGGCAATCACTGTGCCATTGGGGTAAACAGGACAGGAGAGGCAAGAAGTAGAAGACACACTGTGTCTTTTTTTTCCCCAGCCTTTTGAGTGACTAACATGGCAGATCTGCAAAGCAGGCAGAACTGCTTGCTGAAAGCTGATATGCAGCTGTTTAACTCTTTGTGAGCACGGAGCAAGAGACACCAAAAAAATCCCTTGCCTGTACCAGGAATTAGCACTTGTTCAGATATGATTGTACGAGCAATAGTGTGGCCAGCGGGACTGCGGCGGTGGCCATCCCTCTGTTCTCAGCACTGGTGAGGCCCCACCTCAAGTGCCGTGTTCAGTTTTGGGCCCCTCAGGACAAGACAGACATGGAGGGGCCGGAGCGTGTCCAGAGAAGGGCAGCGGAGCTGTGAGGGGTCTGGAGCATACGTGTGGGGAGGAGCGGCTGAGGGCCCTGGGGGTGTTCAGCCTGGAGAAGAGGAGCTGAGGGGAGACCTTCTCGCTCTCCACAGCTCCCTGACAGGAGGGGGTAGCGAAGGGGGGTCAGTTTCTGCTCCCAAGGAACAGGTGATGGGACAAGAGGGAACGGCCTCAAGTGGTGCCAGGGGAGGTTTAGATTGGATATTGGGAAAAATTTCTTCAACGAAAAAGTTATCAATCATTGGAACAGGCTGCCCAGGGCAGTGGTGGAGTCACCATCCCTGGATGCATTTAACAGCTGGGTAGACGTGGTGCTGAGGGACATGGGTTAGTGGTGAACTCAGCAGTGCTAGGTTAATTGTGGGACTCGATGATCTTAAAGGTGTTTTCCAACCTAAACAATTCTATGATTCTGTGATTACAGCTGTCCAGGGCATATATTTCATTTGAAGATAAAAGCTTTTGGTTTTCTTAAGGGTGAGAATAACGTTGATGTAAATGAAGATTTTCCATTTCATGGCAAACATCATTTTTCACAATGTGGTTTCCTTCTGATTCACTATGAAAAGGACTTTAAAAATTTTCCTGTATACAGAGAACCAGCAGCTGACTAAAACTGATGTCACTTGTGTTAGTGTCACCACTGCCCACTTCTGAAAGCTGTTAGAAAATTGCCACATCCATTGTACTCAAGGGCTATTGCGTTTCCAAGATCCAGGTCTCAAAGCAGGAAACCATCATCAAGCATGCTAACAAGTGAGATGGGGACCAAAGACAACTGTATCTGGTTCCTCAGACTACAGTTCTCACAGTAAATGACTCTATAGCAATTGTGACTTCAGCTACACCTGGTGTCATAAAATCAAATAAAACATCTATAAAAATAAGACTTGGAAAAATCATATCTACTGAAATCTATTTTACTTGAGAGTAAAATAGATTACAGATTAAGTACTACACAATCTATTTTACTTAAGAGCTTTTGTCTAGCCTGTTCCTACAAGCTTCTCATTCTTGATATGCAAGAACAGTTTTTACCCCACTTTTTACCTTCCTACCTGCAGCAAATTTTGTGTCAGAAGGCTGTTAGCATGTCTTGTCTTCTGCAGGCTACCCAGATCCTACAGTCCCTGTGCCTAAGCAAGCCCAGACTTCTCCCTGAACCACCAGTGTCATTTGCCGAGCCCTGTTTCTGGGCTCCTGAAAACCTCTGTTAGCTAGAAATGGCAATACTGAAGTTCATTCATAGAACAAATCACATTGTCCTAGTGATATGGGATCTCTTGGTCCTTCAGGAGATGGACATTTTCAAATAATACTTCCTTAGGGAAGCTGGGGGACCAGTAGAAACTGGTTGAAGTCTAGCAGCTCCCAGAACTCCACTAAATAGGTTTACAGCAAACAAACAGATTTGCAGATACAGTTGCACAAAGAGTCCTGAAAACATCTTTTCTCCACGTAACATAGGAGTAGTGAAGATCATTAACACAGCAAATACCACCTGGACCTCCATGCCCTTGCTTTGGGGAGCCACAAGGTGTCCGCCTATGCTCTGCAAGAAGAGCTTTCCTGAACTCATCATCTCCTGCAGCAGCTCCTCCAGTCTCTATGCAGATTAAAAGAAGATAAGTGACTTCCTGCGTTTCACCACAAGCTTCCTGCCTCTCTATGATGTTCTCATGAGCCTTTTTCTAATTCTTGACTTTAAAACCTTTAGTAGCTTTCTGCTTCTCCATACACTAGAACCCAAGGCAAACTTGTCCCAATTGGTTATCAAAAGGTCCAGCCACTCTGTTTTCTGAAGTTTTTTGCACCTCAACAGCAGCCAGTTTAAGTGCTTTCACTGAATTAAGTGCTCTTACTTGGCATCCGTCATCTGGGATGATAGTAATGGAGATTTTGTCTTCAGAGGTGTCACGGTGACAGACACCTGTCATGATGATGCTGAAATTTTCCGCAGTGAGAAACCACACAGTATCTTATGAGTCGCAGAAGTGCCCCAAATTGCTGCTACACCACAGAGCTGTCTCTCCTGCAGAGGACTTACCTTCAATCATCAAGAAATTTAAGCCTCAGCCCAACAGTGATCTTCCTAATAGTCAGAGCAGAGGACAATATCAGAAAAGACTGGCCAAGGAATCTGAGCTTATACCCCTCTCTAAACTATGTTAAGTATTCCAATTCACCCTAAAAACTGTTACTGCCAGAAGAACCCTCTACTCTGTGTTCCTTCACAGCCTGGGCTGGGTTATAGAGAATATGCGCTATACCACATCCCTGTGAATAAACAAATCTCAAGTGGTTCCTACTTGTTCTCACAATTAGGTGCAACAACATTAGTCTAGCAGAGAAGAAATATCAGTTTCTTATTTCTTGCTTGAATACTTTTATGTGTCTATTCAATAGCCCAATGTAATCTGTTTGCCCTAAGTGACACTAATACAATACAAGGCATTCCATTCTGTTAAATCTTTTAAAAAGATATGTCATATATTTCAAGCTGCAACTCGTCTGATCTGTATTTCTGTTTTTTTCAGTCTCTCATTCCCAACCAGGTGGTAAATAGTTACTATGGCAGCACTTAAGGCAGAGTGACTCAGCATTCCCCCACATTTCAGTAGCAGCTCTGTCTGCCTTTCTGGTTTCTTATGATGATAGCCTCGCCCTCTTTATCATTTCATTGCAGAATTATGATTTTAGGAAGATCATTCTTCCCTTGTATAATTCAGCATTTATTGAGGGAATCAATGCAAGAATCTGTTATGTAAAGATCATACCTATTCAGGATGCTATTCCAGCTTTCCTTTTGTGTTGATCACAAAGATGTTTGAACTGTTTCCATCATCTCTCAGTGTCTCTTTGGAGCTTTATATTATCCATTGCCAAGTAAGCTAGTCTAATATCAAACCACAACATGCCTAGATCAAAAATGTCCCAGTCCAGTTGATTATGAGCAGAAACCCCTCTTCCCTCTGTTGTTGTTCAAAGCTCCTTGCTTTCTGTTCCTGTACCTTGCTTTGAAGATTGTATTTACACCTTGAGGTTTCTCCTTGATCCTTTCTTTGGTCTTTAGAGGTGAACTGGACAACTAGTTCTCATTATTACTAACAGCACTGCTGTTTGGGTGCAGAGAGAAGCCACATACCTTTTTATCTGTGCCTTAAAGCAAATTGTAGAGAACAAGAATCCACCACAGTCATCCGATTTGCCATGTCGAAAAGCATGAGAAGGTTTTGGTGAATCATCAATTTAGAAATAATGAATTTTGATAACAGTGAAACCTGCAAAGCCTGTGGCTTTCTATCTCACGGTTGGATTGCCCCAGGGCTAGAAAGGTGTGAAATATCTCATCATGGCTTTTCCTGAAGTTGAGGTATTTATTTTACCTTCTTCCTGCACATCATAGTACAGGTGGCTCTATATTGGCTGGCTGGGGATCTCATCTGAGTTAAGAAATTAACTTTCAGTTTCTAAAATGGTAGGTGACAGACTTACAAGAAACAATATGTCAAATATCTGTTGAAAGGGTTAAGGTACTTTTCCAGTACACTTGATGGAAGTTAGGACAGTTTTTTTAGACCTGCAATGCAAAAATGCACTTGAGGAAGAATCATTTATTTTTCTGTAAAGCTCCCCAGGTGCCTTCCACTTTTCTCCCAACTAGCCCCGAGTGCTCACAATACTGATGTCACAGACGAGATGCGAAGCCCTTCCCACCGTGTTCGCACCTTCTCTGGGCTGGTTCCGAAGAGGGAATGAGGAGGACGATGGCGGGCGGGCCCAGGACGCGACCGACGCCCGCGGGCGCGGGGAGGCGTTTTTTCGGCCCGGCCGGCCGCAGCCCCGCCCCCCGGTTAGCGTAATTAGTGTTAATTAAAGAACACATTCTTCGCTCCATTAAATCGCTGACGTTTGTGACGGGTTCCCTTCTGAGTTCCGTATAACTTGCCGATATTAGAGACAGCAACGCTGATTACCATGTTACCCTAGAAGTTGTTCTTGTTCCTTCCCCATCTTCCGCTTCTGCACTGGCCTCTTCTTTAGCCATTTTAATTTTTTTCTACCTATGGAAAAGAAGATAATTAGGTCCATGCTGTACTTTCCAATGGTCATCTCATACAGATGAATGTGGGCTTCTGGCTGAGAGCTGAAGGGCAGCATGTGTGTTCAGCATAAGCAGAAGTCATATTTAGCAGAGGGACAGCACACAGATCGGTGCTATTTGGCAGCCCAAATCAGGATGAAGTGATCGGACTGACATTACAATAAATCTACTTTGCATCTCATAACCAGTACAAATTACTGCTGAAAGCTACACAAACGTGCTACATGGTGCCAACACTCCCTACCAGCCTGACCTTGAAGATTTAGAGAAAAATAATTTGACTAAATGAAGGGATAAGGTGAACCTTTTGAAGTCTAAGGTAAGTATTCCCTCAGGTCAATCAAAACAGTTACTCCCTCTGACCACTACATAGGTGCCTAAAGTATTCTTAACTTTTGTATTGTTCATATTAACTTGCAGAGCGTTTTGTTTTGCCAGCAGCTCTTGCCTAAACTATGTTTCCATCAGCATGTATCTTACCTTACTGGCAAGCGTACAGTTAAAGCCACAGTGCAGTGAGGGCTGACTGCTCCCTAAGACACAGGGAGCCAGGAGCCAAGCACAATAACACATCTGACCTCACCAGCCAGGGTGCAGTCCCGTTCTATCCAAGCATGGCAAGCAGGACAGGCTGCAGAGTGGGAACCAGGGCTCAATCAAGAGCCCAGGCCACCAGGTAACTGCGTGGTGATGAGGTAGGTCCAAGGTCAAGAAGTCAACCCACAGGTTGGGGTCCAAATCAGCAGGTCCCATAGCCAAGCACAAGCATGGCTATAACTGAGCTGGTGATCAACATTCCTGCAAAACAGGAATCAGTCCTGGGACTGAGCTTACGTGGGCTGCTGGGCCCATGGGAAGGGTGTGGGCAGGAGCCCAGGTGAGGCTGGTCAGGGTCGTCAAAGCTTGCTAGTCCCCTCAGGTCTCTGACAGTTAAAATCTTTCTGTAGCAAGAGCTGTCTCTTGATGTTTGACTCCAGGTACCTGCCATAACGAGGGCCCCACACAATACCGTAATAGCTCTAATTAACTGCCTTTTATCTGTTAACTTTCACAGTAAAGACATTTCATTTGGTAGGGCATATACATATGCACAAAATATAATTCTTGGACTCTGAAACAATTTACCAAGTGCAAATTTTTAATATAGCTCATTAATTTCATCAAATCTAACCTATGCATGACTGTTAGCTGAGATGAATGACCTTAGAGACAAAAATCTTCCTGGCCATAAGGAAAAGGCTGGAGACAAAACCTCTACTTAACTATTCACAGGAAAAATCAGTTGATTGCCTATGCAAACCAGGAAAAATAGAATACTTCATTTTGAGGATACCAAACTACCAGCAAGCGTTAGACTAGAAATGATATAATGACCTAGTTTATTCATTTGCTTTCTGTTACCATCCATTCATCATCATGAACTCTCTGAACTGCTTCTGGCCGGGTTACGCAAGGAGAGCGCGGGTGCCACTGCTGCTCTGCTGCTGCCCCAGTCGCAGGCTCCCAAAAAAAAAAAAAGCTGCAAAAAAAACAAAACAAAAACTTCTAAGAGCTTTTTGAGAAAAAGAAAGCCCAGTCCTGCTCTTCCTACATGACAGTGAGAAATGAGAACACAAGTAGTTCTATTATGGTTGTTGTGGAACAAATTAAGATACCAGAGTTGGACAGAAGAGCTGTTTAATCTCATACCCCTTCATGCCAGCTATGCTGAAATCACATAAGGCAAACAAGAGATATTCAGCTTAACCTCTTCTGGCTTAGAGGACATACTTACAGCTTGAATCCAGGAGGCTCCTGTCAACAAACAGGAGGAAGCTGTGGTCACACTTATGCTGTGGTCAGTAAGGATTAATTCTGTCAAAGAAAATTATTTTACACCTCCATTAGACTGGGAGTAAAGCAGAAACCCCTTTATATAAATAGAAACATACATTGTAATGTCCTGTGTGCTTTTATTAGAGAAAAGCTCTTCTCTTTGGATTTGAATAATGGAGAAATACTGATATTGTTATTTGTCTTATGGCTAATAAGCCACACCTCTAAAGTGAATAAATTACAAAGCCAGTACCTTAGCAGATATGAAAGAGCCATCTTTTCACAGTATTTTAATGGGAATTCCTCAACTTCAATGGTGTTTTAAAGGATAACTTACATATATGAAATAATTTTGACACCGATTTGGGGTGGAGGATTCACCGGAGCATAATGGTGTTATACTAAGTGTAAAACTACCTGTGCTTCACTTGCCAGGAGGAGGGTGGCTGGGAAGCTGATGCAGACCTGTTAGTGGGAGTATTGGAGTGAAGTTGTGCCGTTATTGTAAAGCAACCGACTATACACGCCAGCAATTCGGTGAAGCGTTGATCATATTATTTGAAAAGCGGCCAGGCTCCTTTCGAGCTGTAAATGCAGCAGAGAGGAACACAGCACTCTGCTCCCCCAACCTAGCCCAGCAGAGAGGTGCCCTCATGGCCAAATTTTGCTATTGATCAGCGATGTGAGCACGTCAACAGCAGCAGAGTGGCAGAGCAGGGCTATGAACTTTCTGCTTTGTTTTCTCCTCTGGCGATCCCTTTTGCCCCGCTGGTTATGAGGAAGCTGCCATCTGCTGTCAGAAGGTCACGCAGGCAGACACATGGCACTGGGGACGGAGCCAGCGCCGGTAAAAGCAGCGAAAGTCAAAGAGGTGCCGAAATAGCCCGTTGAGAGCACAGGCTGAAATGCCTTTTATATGACTTCATATTACTATCTATCTCACACATTTACTCATGATTTTATATACTTAGCTTGTGCTGGAATGGAGCATCTTTTCAACACGCATTTGCGTTGCAGACAACGAGCTGTTTAAGCCAGTCTGTCAGGGTTTTTGGTGTCATTTGCCTTCTTGCCATGATCAACTGCCAGCTGCCTATTTGGGTTGGTTTAATTAAAAGGCAGAATGGATAGGTCACGTAATTTTTATAATAGCAAGGTTAAGAATTTATAAAAACTCTTCAAAAGGAAAGATAAAGGAGGTGTGAACATCAGAGCTGAACCTGATCATGTCAGGCTCTTTAGAAGTACTGTAGGAGCATCAGCGCGGAGTCCATTTGTGCCACATGGAAAGATCACTGTTTACCAAGGTAACAGAAAAAGTGGCTGTGAAATAGTAAATCTTTCATTAATATTTTGAATCAATGAATATAACTCACAAGGGGGTAAAATACACTGTGTAGTCTAATAAAATGGATGTAATAGAAATGAATCCTAGTCTGAATGTATGGATGCAGAACTAAATGTGCAAAAAGGGGACATAAATAAAATCAGAGCGATAAGGGGTTTGGATCACTTCAGTCAAAGTGAAAATGCCATTGCATGAAACAATTAATTTAGAGGAATTACCCACAAGAGCATGTGTCATCAGCAAGGTTTAAAGCCAGAATTAATAGCCCAAAAGACTGGCATTGCTTAATGTCCTCTGGAAAAGGAGGTGGATGTAACGTGAGAAAGCGTGGAGTGGTGCCAAGTACTCTCTGGAGCTGAGTATGAGGTGTGCTAGTAGGATCTCACCATGATGAGTGGCTGGGCAAGAAAACGACACAGAAATAGCAGTGTTGGTGAGCACAGACATGTGCACAGGAAACGTAACATCACTGAAAATAGCAAAGGGCTCTACATGAATCTTACTCAGCCCAGGATCACTGTGGATCGTCCTCAACAGCATCAACTCAGTTGTGGGAAAGGCTAATAAAATATTCTACATTGCTTGGAAGTGATTGGAGTATCAAATAGAAAACAGGCATTGTGTGTGATGGCTGTATCCTAACTACTGGTTATGGGTCTGAGCCCTCCATCTCCGAAAGGGCAGTGCAGAGTACCAGGGGGTGTGGGGGACACCGGGGCACAGAGGAGCTTTCTGAGCAGGAGACACTTGGAAGAGGAGTGGCAGGCAGGGAGACCCGGGGCTTTGCAAGCAGAAGGTGAATTGGAAGTGATAATTCATTACTTCCTAAAGTAGAAAAAACAGAAAGGCATGCAACGAAATTGTCAAGCAGCAGCTTAGTTAAACCACAGTTAATGGCTGTGGAGTATAATGGAAAGAAAATCTATATGTAAGTTCAAAAAAAATGTCACACAAATTCACAGATCATAACATTGTTCAGCATTAAATTCAACAGTGGGCATCATCGGTCTCAGAGATTCCCTGCACTGCCGAGGGCCCGGCGTCAGGAAGACATGGTAGGGGAAGACCTTTCTATACAGTCTGTTTCTCAAACCATTTCCTTAAATAGCCACTGCTGCGCATGGGACAACGACAGACCGGTACATCAAGTCTTAGTTTCTTCGGTAACGTTAGTATGTTCTAATGTAAAAGCTCAAAAAGCTGAGAGCCATCAAATACTCATTAATTACACGTAGGCATTTATATTGAAGTATATGCAAGAAGCCAATACATTCACTATACACAACAGAAAATGAATTGATTTCATTAATGATATCGGGGATATTTCCATTGGCCAAAAATTTTTATACCCAACAGGAGAGATGATAACTCAGCTCAAGTCACTGCTGTGATGGCAACAGAAACAAGGGATGGTGCTGCCCGACAGCAAAGTTACAACCAGATCGCAAGTCCCACCAGGCTGGAAGCCGGCAAGATGTGAGCCGCTCGCCCATCGTTAAATAATTTTAAAATGAAACAGCCATTTTGTGGAGGGCTCCAAAAATTCATGCTCACATTTTGACAACCTGGCCTTCCACCTGTAGTCACAATCACAGCGATGTTGTCAGTGAAAGTGACGTTTCAGGCACCCAAATGCTCCTCGTGTCAATTTTAGTACAAAGGGTGATTTTTCAGAAGCTGTCTCAGGTTATACATCCCAAACTGGAGACTCCTACAGTAGCAGTAGTGTTTGTTTCTGAAAACACTGGGCTCAGCGACCTGAAACATCAGCAGACTGACATCTAAGGAGGCACTGAAGTGACTGTGGAGTTGTAAAAAACCTCAGAATTATGCTCATATATCCTATTTCTTACTCTTCAGCAGTTACCTAAACTATTGCACAGGATGGTGCTTATTCACACATGTGTTGGTGACAATTTGCTTAAAAGAGGAATTAGCAACACAGCTTTGAGCTGATTTGAGTGGTGTTTGAAATCATGGCTGTGGGACCGAAAGGAGGAAGTTGGTTTGCGAAATGAAGAATGGATAAAACTAGCAGGAAAAACCATGAATTATTTTTGTATGCTTTCTGTGAGAGAAAAGCCGAAACACCAACAGGTAAATTCCAGCTTTAGGTCTTTCCCCCGTGTGGCACTGAGAGGTTCAGGCAGTATTTCTGTTTTCACGTGCCTGTACGAATACATGCCAATACTGCGGTGTAGCTTTCGACACAGATTTGTCAGACTTTCGTAGTCAAGAAACACAAACCCGGCCGGGCCGAGCAGCTGGTTTGATGGTTGAACACAAGCGAAATGTTGCAGTGCTGAGGACCGATGATGACACAGGTGTAAAAATCAGAAGGTCTAAGAAATTCATAGACGGCGCTTGACTTTACATCAGTATTTTGAAAACGCCTCTTGAACTGCTCCAGCAGTTGCCTTTAAGCACACAAGAGACCTCAAAATCTTCTCCTAAGCCAGGAGAAGCTGTTCCCTGGGCAGTGATGTGTCCCGCTCCCTTAGCGAGGAGGGGAGCGGGAGCAGCTGGAGCTGGCAGCACGCAGCGCTGAAGCAAAAGGATGTTGTGCTGCCTGCAATGCTTCTGGCTAACGGGGATGAAGGCACTCTCTGCTGGTTGCTTGAAAATAACACGCTTACTCCCAGAACCTGCATCTCTTTTCCCAAAGCTGAGAAGAACTGAAATGCGGTAGTTTATCGGACGATCAGATGAGATTTAGAAACCTATTTCTCAGCACGCAGGTAGGTAAAAACAGACGGAACTCCTCCCAGCAATCTGAAGTCTCCCCTTTCTTTCTCCTCTGAATAACCTGACTCTGATACATATTTGATTTTTCAGCCCTGAGCTGTTGCCATCAGTCCGCCATGGGGATGCTGCCACGCACCTTGTCCTGTTTGTCACACACTGACGGACACGGGCTGCGTACCGCCGTCTCCAGAGCTCTGTGGGGAAACCCATCTAAGAGGCATAGAGAAAAAATTCTCCTGATTGTTTGAAGTGGGTGAGAGACAAATGGTCTCTTTTTTTGTTTGTTTGTTTAAAAACAGCATAGCCATTCTAAACATCGATGTTGCTCTCAGCTGATTTGGAAGCATCAGAAACTTCCAAAGGCTGTGATTAAACTTCCAGGCAAGGTCTCCTGCAGCTGCTGGGGAACCGCAGAGTGCTTTGGGACACTTTGCTCCACAAACTCTCTCCAAGGCTCTTTAACCTCTGACTCTCGGCGTTTTTGTCGTTAAGACATTGCTGATCGTGGAAAACCTTCCGCCTGAGGAAGTCCTGCCTGCAGCCACGCTGTAGCTGCAGCATGGCCGGTCACCGCTTTGCTCCAGATGGGAAGATGAAACGTGTCCTGAAGGGTAAGGTTGGGTTTGCCGTCTCACAGAATCTTCTGGTTTCAGTTTCACCCATGGTTTTGGCCAACTACGAAACAAAACAGTGGCGGAACTGTGGTGATTTCTCCAATATTACTCATGCTGCTTTTCAGTTAGCCACCTGAAAGAGAAAAATGTCATTTCATTCTGAGGAATTTCTTTTAGTGTTGAAGCAAAAGGGACATTCATCATATGCAGACCAGCGTGCAAAGCTGGAATTGACAGCTACATGCCCGTAACTTGAATAAACCCAGGGAAAAACAGGTTGGAAGATCTTTGTCCTTCTCTGAAGACTGCCTATAAGTGAGAACACCACTTACAAGAGATTTATTTTGTTTTTACTAGGGATTTCTGTGAAAAAGATGGATAAAGAGTAAGTATAACTTAGTAAGTATAATTAGTGATAAAAAAAATGGCCAAGAACCGGGAGGGATGGGGAGTCGGCACAAAGGCAGCGCTGCCGGGGCTCAGCGGGTGCTGGGTGTGCTGGGCTGCACCACCAGCCCCCACAGAGCCGCAGGTATTTTTTCCATCGTGCTGAATCCCACTGGTTTTACCGAGTGGGATGTGATACTCTCTCATAACGCACTTTCGAAAGATGCGCCTTTTCCCTTTCATCGGGCAGCCTCACGCACTGCCTGTCGTTTTCTTTTGCCAACAGACTTGCCCATGTTTAATCACCAAGTCAAAATTTTCCATGCTGACTGGGAGCTTATCTCGAAGATGTCAGCTCAGTAGTTTCTAAAAACAGGACTAAACAAAAAAAGTTGCTTAGTAAGACTGAAAACACAAAAATGACCTTCTGTTTGAAATCTCTGTGGCCTTATATAGTGCAGTTCACCCAGTTTGTAACCTTGCTGGTGTCACTGTGACTCCACAAGGTACCTTACCTGGGATTTTGGTTTTCATTTTACTTGACAAAAACCCCCTCAAAATTAGGTAGGAAAAAAACTGCCTGAAAGGACTATAACAGTTGTAAAGCAACGTCTTAAAAGTTAGAAAATGCCAAAACAAGACAAGTGCTGCAGTCCAAGAAAGGTTCACCCTGAGCAAAGTAGAGGCTGCACAAATTTTTCACGGGAAAAAAATATATGAAATATAACCAAAGAAAGTTTGAAAGCAGAATGTAAGGAGACCGATTTATGGCCACATACGCAAACTTCACTTTAGGATTTCCTCATTTCAGGAATCATAGAATCATTTAGGTTGGAAAAGACCCTTAGGATAAACTTCTGAGCATTCAGCTTTGGTTGCAATAAGGTGAAAAAGTGGTAAAAGGATTCATTACACACACAACAGAAGAAAAAGAGGTCAGATTCGTGTAATCTATTATCAGATCACTTGTATCCCAGACTGTTCCAAACCTGTAAAAATGCCCAGGTAAAACCCCTGGCTACAAGCGCTCTCTCAGCACTTGTGGTTTTACGCCGATAGTTCCTTTCTTGGAGTTTGAAGGTTCCTTTCGTGAAAGATATTCATATATAAATCCACAAGTGCTTGTTAAAAGCTAAATTTCCATTCTCTCTGCAGTTACTGTGCATAGGCGGCATCCTTCCTCTGAAACAGAAACCACCAGCTGCCACTTGATGTCTACTCAGCATCTTCAGCTCACCACTGCTGGGAATGAGGAGTTTCGGGTCCCTTCCCACTGCCGCCTGTGTCCCAGCGTGCCGAATGCTGCCTTCCAAATCTCAATGGATTTGGAAGAAAAAAAGACCGATTTCTACCCTTGTCGTTGGCAGTGGTCTGACAGTCATCAGACTGTCAACAATAATTTGAATGCTGTTTTGCGTTTGTTGTGTAAAATATCCCAAACTCCTCGCTGTACTTAAATCCTTCTTGTCTGCCAGGTTTAGTTCATGGGCCTTCCCTGATTTGTGTTTGTGGACCGATTATGATCATGGGCTTATTTCCACTCCCCCCCCCCCCCCCCCCAGCGCTGTTGATAATGTTTCTCATTCACGTAACGCCGATGAAACCATCTCAAGCTCATGTCATGAAAGTATTTATAAGCATAAGCCCTCACTGGACTTCCCTTTCTGTAGACAGCCACTACCAAATGCACCAAATTTATCACGGGTTTGAAAATAAGCAAAAAATCAAGAAAAGCAGAGATAATAAATGAGTTCTGGTCAGTGTACAGATTATCACAAAACACCTCGAGGTACTTCTCGGCCACACGGGAGCAAATTGCACAAGAACTAAGCGTGCCTGTCCTGGGCTCAACTCCAGAGCAGTGGGATCCCAACGGGATGCAAGTTGTGTGCACGGCAGGGACAGACCTCGGGCTCTGCTGGGCGTTGGGAAGCCCCAGAGTGACTCCTGCCACGTACCTGATGTTATGGCTTATATTTTTACTGTCTGAATAGACTTGCCTAAACTTGTCTAAATGCAGCTGATGATGGATGGCAAACCCAGCCCAGCAGAAGACTCAATCTTTAGATTTTCACATCAGACTGATAAAACCCATGACTGCTACATCTGCTTAAACCTGGAAACCTTCACACAACTCAGAGCAACTTTTTCAGAGGTTCGTTTTACAGACACAGGAATTTGGGTGCACACCAGAGTCGGCGGTTAAAGCACTCATCAAACCATTGCATTTTTGATGTCTTGATTAGACCTTGCAAAGGGTTTAGTAAGAGTACAGAAAAGCACTTGCTATCTGTACTTGTGGTTTTTATGACAAAGCATCTGTAAATCTTCCGTAGGAGACTGGAAATAATACCTGTCTAAGATAAATTAACTTTCTGACATGAATATTTCTGTTACTCTTTTATTCCCTCAGGAGTTTGGTTAATTAAACATAATTGGGAGGATTATTTAATCAACATCACCCAATATTAAGTCTTGATAATTCCAAGAGAAAACATTGTATGTTTGTAAACATATACAACTTCCAAAATAAGTCATTGGAAAAAGAGTAAATAAATCGAGATTACTGAGCACGGTAGAAATGTCCCTTTTTGCAGAAGCTCACTCCTGAAAATGGGCATCCCCAAAATCAATTAAATCTTCAACTCAGCTCGCTGGGAAGATGAGTGTGAGAGCAAATGAATGCCTTGCAGGACAACAGCAAACTGTTGATACACCTGTGTTTTGCCCTCTAGTTTCCAGTCACCCCATCGCTGCAGAAGAAATCAAACGCTTTCCTACATGAGTGCATGTAGTGAAGAGCAATGGCAGCGCTGGAGGTGGGCTCATTCGCAACATGGGTTGCGTTCTGATAGAGCTGGATTTTTTCAGTATTTACTATGCAAACAGCATAAGGTTCGTACAAGAAGTTACGTTCAGAGAAATTAATTTCATCTCACTAACACGAGATTCTCTTTGGAGGCAGAGTAGAGGGCAGCCTTCCTCCCCTGCACCTCCCGGCGCTGTTCTCCATGACCAAAAGAGTCTCTCTGACCTCGCACATCTCCGCGCACCTCTGAGTGTACAGAAAAAGCATATGGGCTGACGTAATTGCCACCGATGACTGTGCGTGAATCTTCCTCTGCACCACTCTCCAATATAGGTCAATACTGAACATTTGCCACAGGTATGCTGTTTCCTAGAAAGGGCTTTTGCAGGTTTCTTAGAACAGACTTGTACATTATTTTGTATGGAATCTGTAGATTCATACATTGCGAAAGTCAGCACAGCGGTTGGATGCTCACGGTTTTACAAAATGCTATTGCAGTTTAAAGTTTAAGGCTTTGGGGAGATTTTTTTAAACCAGAGATACTAAACATCGAATGAGCCAAACTCAGAGATGCATTTGCAGAGGATAACCTATATACTGACCCTGTAACCCTCTGTAACTGGGTTATCTTTTTGAGGCTCTTCCTTTGCCACCAACACACAGCTGTTCTTACTCATCTCTTGCAGAAATTTGGAGCAAAGGTTCTGCAAACCAGGATGTATGTACGAGACCTGGTCAGCAAAACGCACTAGTTGCCTTCATAAAAAAAAAAGCACGAAAGAATATTTAAATAAGATAGCCATAGCCGAGCCTGTGGGACATGATACAATTAATTTTTGAGCTCCTTAAGGGTCTCCGCAATGTGACTGTGGATGACTGCCAATAATCCTGGAAAACCCGGAGGACTGTGGGAATTTCTGGGAGTGGAGAAAGGTAAACACAGCCTGGGGCCAAAAGAAAGCCGAGGAGCTTATAGAGCAGCCTGAGCTGCGGGAGGATCTGGGAACCAATTCTCCATTGGTTTCTTCTACTACAAAACAAGGTGATTCATGAGTTTTAAAATAGTCAGTACGGATTTGGGGTGACACAATCTGCTCCTCACAGTTAAACTGTTCTTTGACAGACTGCCTGCCCTCGTGGCTGAGGGGGAAGGTGGTGCTGGGCTCCTGGCAGTGCCTGACGTGCCAGGCTCAAAGGCTGAAGTGTCTGAAGACATTTCGTTCAGAGGTTGAAACATCTCATCATTGCGGACCACTTCCTATCAAACGCAGGGAGTGCACGGGGGGTTTCACAGGGAGGTTTCCTGGCCCAGCTATAACTAAAAAAAAAAAGTAATAATGATGTATTTGAATCATAAAACAGGGACAATCCTTACCAGATTTGACTGTGATGTGCTCTTGGGAAGTGCGACACTTACGGAGGCAGATGGCCAAGACACAGACAGAAACCAGCCACGCAGCACCGAAGGATCACAGACATCAGCAACGTTTGCCTGGTGCGGAATTTTTTCTCCCCCCCCCCTTTCTTTTTTTATCCTGCCTCACATTATATACATGTGCCAACTCCCTGTGGGACATACCAGCAGGCAGCGGAGATGTACGACATGACAGACCCTTGCTCTGTCCTGCACATCCCCGGCAACAGGAGCGTCTCGCCCCCGTAACGCAGAAGCCTTTCCCCGATGAAGCACCTCCTCAGAGCGGTGATGCTGACACCAGACGGCGACACTGTTTTTCCATAACCTCCTCAGCGCAGCTATTTGCTTACTCTCACAATCTAGATTGAATCCAATAGAGTAATCATAAAACTCATAGTCCTGGCATTTATCTCAGATTATCAACCCAGAGTTTAACGCTGCCTTATGTTTTTTCTGGCAAGTGTCTTGATTACAGGATGGTGTGAGTCACTGCTTTATGCTGGCCAGTTGTAAATCACTTGCTGCATTTGAAGTATTCTTACTAATATGTTTTACACCTGTTGGTTTTCCTCCTGGACCACTCATCTCTCTCTCTGTACGGTCTCTCCCTCCTGCCTAAGCTTTCAGCCGGTCTTCAGCCCTCGCCTGGACACCGGGTCCCCTGCCTCGGTGTGAAAGTATGTCCAGAATGCTAAAAAATTCATCCTGAAATACGCGTGACCCTGACAGCTGCATTAAAAATGTTGGGAATTACCAGAGAAGTGTCATAGATTATTGTAGGAATGTGGAAGGGATTATTAAGCATGGCCAAAATATTAGTGAAATGATGAGGAAATTATAGCTCATTGCTGGAAACTACCCTTCAGATGAAACATATAGATATGGGGAACACTGAGGTGGCTGGAAGAAAGCTGACTGATGATGTGATTTGATAATGTGTTAACTTAGGAGATATGCTTTCTCCTTGCCCCTCTAACTTCTTGTTTTTTAAAGACTGTGCCATCGACAAAGTCAGTGCAATCCCTTCCATATTACAAGAGGAGAAAAGCAGATTGTTATAGGAGGGTCGACATTTCAGGAGCTTAATGTATTCAGTGAATTTAACGAAATGCATCCTTGAGATGGAAAAACGCAAAACCACGTGTGACTTGAACATAGCTGATAGCACAGGAGCTAAATGGAGGGAGAGCATCCAGCTGCCTGACCTGTAGGTGATAAAGCACCCAGGCTAAGGGGATGCTGCCCTCCCCAAACAGCCCCGTGCCTGAGGTCCAACCCGAATAACACCGCAGCCCGCTCCAGGGACAACTTGATTTTGAAAGGTCGCTCAGTTTCCAGAGGGCAATACCAAACAAACGAAGAGCAAAGCAGATCATGTCAAGCATAATGTTTGGAAAAAACAGTTTGTTCTTTGGACTTCTACTTTGGTTAGTAGAAAAACATTTATTGCAACTTTTGCTCAAGACTACAGCATGTTTTCAGGAACAAACTAGGGGAAAATAACTGAAATTACTTTATTAAGTATATCACTGCTCAAAAGAGCAGGTAAGCAACAATTCTCCATCAGCTTGCAAGGCTGTACCAAGCCCTGGCTGTAAGCATCTGCTCTGGGTCTAGCATTAGTCAGGATTTTCATCAGCAATATTGGATTAAAGAGCAAAGTATACCCTAACAAAATTTCTGGATGACAGAGTGTCTGCTCCTACTACTTGCTCTGTATGTGGGCGAGGCACGGGGAAAGTACTGAGTTGAGGATTCCTTTGCCTTCCCAGGAGATGGCTGTAACCTCATCCAGCACCTGCAAGTGCATTCTCTGTAGCCCGGGAGGTAATAAATATCCTGATAACGCTCTGACACGGAAACTGCATTTTCAGACTTTAAATAAAACATGGCAAATTACTGCTTGGTTCCCATCTTCGCTTGTAGCCCAAGACTGAGTCAGTCTCCTGGGAAGGCAAAGTCACAGAATTCCCTGTAGAAACTGTACAGAATAGTTATGGTAGTTTTAATATAAATGTAAATGTAATAAACTGTAAAAATGTAACCATGTAAAAATGTGAAAAAGTGAAAACGTAGAAATGTAAAAATGTGAAAATGTGAAAATGAAAAAAAAGTGAAAATGTAAAAATGTGAAAATGTAAAAATGTGAAAATGTAAATATGTAAATATGTAAAAATGTAAATGTTCTAGTGTTGAGTGCTATAACCCTAGTTTTCTGGGGGAATCTGTACATTTTCTTTGAATGACCTCCAAATTTTTGGAAGTGCTGAAGAATTAATGTAAACCAAGGTTTCGCTCTCCAGCATCTACATTGGTGTGTACAATTGTCTATATATGTCTATGTATAGTCTCTGAACACGTACTCTAACACCTTCACACGGGGATACAGATATCTGCCAGCACTTCACCCACACTGAAGAGCTGTGTGGCGCACCTTGGGGTACAGACTGCAAAGGGGTTCAGGTATAGAGCCTATAAGATTGCTCTGGATGTAGAAAGTACATAGACTCTTACTCATTTGAACAACCAGCAGATTCCATTCTTCAGGTAAATCTTCCCCGCCTCCCCTTTAGCAAGAGCATGTTTGTGGTGAGCTATTAATCATTTCCTCCGGCACAGTGTATATAAGAGGAACCCAAGGCAGAGGCACACACAGTTCACCCAGCTGAAGTGCAGAGCCACCGTCGCGATGCTGGTCCAGGTCGTGGCTTTGCTGAGTCTGGGGCTGCTCTGCAGCTCGGCGCCAATGCCCGCCACCGGACCCACCGGCGCCGGGAGATACTCGCCGCAGGAGGAGCGCTCCAGGGCTTTGGTAGGACTGATCATTCGAGAAGTTCTCCAAGACATGCAGAAACTAAATTTAAATGCAGTAAGTTCCTTTATTTTGAACGGCTTTCACCTGGCTGCCTTTTCTATCCCCCCAGTTTTATTTCGAAGTTGCTGACTTCATTTTCTCTTGAGCAGGTTCCCAGCGTTGTCACGGTGAATGCTACGGTAAGAAACTGCATACTTTTCTCCTCTTTAAAATTATTGTCTCAAATCCCCAAATTTCTTTTCCACTTCAGAACTCTGATAGCACTAAGATAGCTCTGGGAACCCAGGAAAATGCAAAGTTGTTGCAAGAACCTGCAGAAAGCTGCTGCCAATGCTAATATCCTTCAGATGGCTCTCTCAGTAGGCAAAGGTCTTATATGTGCATTGGCATCTTCTTGATAGCGTCAAAATTCACTCTGAACCCTTAGTTTTAGAACAGTCCACAACCATTATTTGGTCTGTATCCCGTACAGAGCCATTGATTTCACTGAGCTGCATTTTCCCGAAAGCCAGTGAAAAAAAGAATGAGCTTTTTGTGGAGGAGATGAGCAGTACAAGTGAGAAGAGCCCATCTCCCATTCAAAGTGAATGGGAGACAAACAGCATCAGCCCCTCTTACTTGTGTGGAGAAAGGTTGAAAATTCACACCTGTGGCAACAATTACTTGTATTTCATGAAGACAATCCTGATTTAGCTTCAACAGAGACACAACAGCAAGAAATGAAGCCCTGATGCAGAGTTGTGCTTGCGAGGATGCCTCCGCTGTTGGACACGTCTAAGTTGTACATGTCCAGTTTACAGCAGCACCTGCAACTTCCACTGAAGGCAGTGGGAGGGGTTTTTTTTTGTCCCTGGCATGTTTTTAAATGAAAACCATAGATTTTACTATAGTTTCCTAAATTTGGCGTCCGGCTGAATACAAAATCAGGGGTTGTGTTTGAAAACACAGCTCTTCATTCCTGTAGGTTGGTGTTTTTCATGGGTATGTAAATTCCCAGGATACGATGCGTTATTTGTGTGGTACCGATGTATCAACCCAACTGTTGAAATAACTCTCCGCTGGCCTTGCAGGTGGAAAGATGTATGCACAGCCACCTGAAAACCTTCTCTGGCACCTTGGCAGCTCTCGACAGGCCGAGCAAAGTCATCGCCAGAAAACTGGCTACAGTCAACGCCTACAAAAACATCCTCCCCAAAGTAAGTTTGACTCGGCGGTATCCGACAGCTCAACGTTCAGCAAAGGCGGCTCAATCCCGGGGCACAGCGGCAGAGACAGGCACTGGTTTGGCTGCGACGGGCACTAGAAATCTCTTCTGATAATTAATATAATTAAGAAATCTTCCTTGAAACACTCTCCCTTACGGAGGCATGTGCTGCCACCTTTCTGCACAGTAATCTCAATTGCAAGAAAGATAGTAACATGAAAACACGGCAGATGTGAGCAGAAGCTGTGGCAGCGGTGGGTCTCTGGGCATCCTCTGCGTGCCGCCTGGTTATCAGCTACCGTCCGCACATCGTCATGCTGCCGCGGGGTTCCCAGAGCCCAGCTCACCCCGCACTCCAAAACACACGGGGACACTGGGATGTTATAGTCCATGCTCTTAGTATTCTTTAGAAAATGGATGTATCAAACAACATAGGCTGAAATATTTAAGTTATATGGCTGAATTGTGTTCTCTTTTCTCTCTGGTTTGTTTTTTTTTTGAAGGATCTTGATAAGGAATGTAAGACTGTACAAGTAACAAGTGATGTGTTCCTGGAGACCCTGGACAGTTTCTTGAGATTGCTCTCTGAGAAAATCCAAAACGCCTAAATAGAACAACTACACCAAACCCAAGAAGGAACGAAGAACCTGAACTCTACTCCAAGAAAAATGTGATTCAGCTATTAACTTATTCTCAGGAATATGGCCACAAAATATTTATATAGAGAGATATATATTGTGTATATATATGTATGTTTTTAAAATATGTATATGTATAAAAAGTGATGTTACAGCAGCCATGTTCTCTTTAATATTTGCAACATGCTGCTCCGTTAAAAGACAAATATTGAGAATAATATTTAAATATTTTATATAGTTTTAATATTTTAAGTTTTGTCCTACTGACTCATAAAGACAGAGCAATTTTATTTATTTATTTATTTATTTGTTCTATTTATTTAATTCATTTATGGATACTTTGAGATATTTATTTATTGTGATGATGCTGTATTTAAGTTTTTACTTTAGGAAACCGCTGTTTAATGGTGTGTGAGGAGGAGCTCTGCGGATCCGGCTTCGGATTTGCTGTCACACTATATCTCTAGCACACTAGCCCAAGCCACAGCCCCCGGGCTCGGCCCCGCAGCGCCTGAGTGCTCTCTAAGCTGGGGCAAAGCCGCCCTGTGAGATGGGGACAGGGACCACCGGTGCCACCCAGCACCTGCACCTCCCTCTCGGCCCCTGGACCAGCGCTGGGGCTGGAGAAGATGCGCTTATGGTTGTGAGCTCCTGCCTCTGCTCGCTCCCCGCGTGTTCGGTTTCTGCAGATAACTTCGACCACTACATGTTTTATTATTGACTAAGCAGAGCCACGTCACCCAAATCTAACCAGATTCTGGATAATACAAAAGCAAACAGGGCTCTGATGGTCTTGTTTCCTTTTCCTCAAAGTTTATTCAGCTGATATGAGGTGTTACCCACATCTCATGTGAGCTTAGTTTTACTGAGCTGAATCAGGCAACACTTGTTTTTCAAATTGTTTTAGTATCCATAGCTATGGGAGGTACTCAGAATGTGTGTACCCATGTAAAATTATCAGTTTAGATTCCCAAAGTTAATATTTAATAAAATAATATTCAAGAGGAATGTTACTGCTCGGGCTGGTTTCTAAGGACGCGTGCCATGTGTCGCCTATGCTGACGTATCCGTTACTAAATATTTGTAACCTTCCACGAGAATGCAAACGGACCTTTACAAAAATAAACAAACTTCCTTCCAGAATTAAGCGGCCTCTATTTGTGAAGGGTGGGCGGTTTCAGAGCTGTCCAGGGGAGCTGGGGGCGATTTCCAGGTGGGACGGACACACGGATGCTGCCGGGGATGGTGGAGGTGCACCCTGCTCAGGGTGAGCCCCCCACGTCTGCCCTCGCCCATCCCGGTGCCTTCCCCAAGCTCAGTTTTACCGACTCTCACTGCACTTGAGTTTGTGAGACCCTCTCACCTGCTGGGGTGGCTCATTCCCGGCTGCGCCGTGTCCCTGCCTCGATCGCAGTGCGGTGAAAGCAGAAGAGCTTTCACTTGCCGCAGCCGAGAAGCATCCCCCCACCTTCCCCAGCGTGGGAAGCTCCCCGTGCGGAAAACTTGGGAAGCATCCGTGTTCTTTGAGAGGCTGGGGATGGAGGGGACAGCCCAGCTGGGGCAGGAATGAGCGCCCGGAGAGCCAGAGACATGCAGCCACCGCAGCGAGTGCCGGTGGAGCACACCCCGAGTTTCAGAGACTTCCAACGGTCAAGCCAAAAGCAGCCGTGCTTTGTGTCCAGACGGCATCTCCCCCGTGCAAACGGTGTGCGGCAGAGCCCAGCCGGGTCGGATGGATGGACTTCACCCCCCACCGCAGGAGAAGCGGCCCCAAAAGCCCCCACAGGGGGGACGCAGCCACCAGACCTAGAAGGGGCGAGTGCCCCGACCGTCCCTGGGTACCACCGACCCCCGGCTCTGCGGGCAAGGCTGTCAGGGCATCGGTTTGTATTGAACTCTGATGGGAATCAGGAAACCTGGAGATAAACCCAAGCCGTGAATCTGTTTACTAAAACCAGAGAAATGGAGAGCGCATGTCCAGACGGACTCGCTCAGCTTAAACACAGTCAAGAAAATCCCCGGTCCTGAGCGCAGTCTCGTTCAGCGCTGCAATAGTTCAAGTAATAATAAGAACCACCCTGAAGAGACTCTTCCTGCCGTTGGACTTAGAAGTTTTTATTAGCAATGAGGTGTTTAATTTTTCACATACATTATTTTAAGTTTCATTTAAATATTTTACATTAAATTTTAAATTCACCTTAAATTTTAAATTCACCCTTCAGATAAATGGGAAGTCACGGAATCGCAGGTATATGAAAAAGAGAAGAATGTCAGGGTTTTAAGTAGAAAACATTAA
>NW_009646744.1:1534572-1541370 GCF_000708025.1 Charadrius vociferus | reverse complement strand
CATTCTTGGCGCGGCGGTCCAGGAAACACTGAAAAACAGACAAGAGGGGAAAAAAGTGAAGCGTTAATAACTCAAAGTCAACACTGGGCTGGCTGTAGGCAAATGCAGCCAGAACTGTTGCCTGGGGCAGCAGGCTGCGGCGGGGGGTGTGTGTGTGTGTGTGTGGAAGCAAAATAGTGGTGGGACGGCAGCTCCGGTGCCTTGCCGGGCGCAGGCAGCGGGGCGCAGGCAGCCCTGTCCCAGCTCCGGATGGAGCCTCCCAGTCCCGGTGCTGGCAGCACCCTGCAACGCTCTCGGCTACGGCACAGCCCTTCCTCCTCACCGCCCTGCCTGGGCCGGGGGAAAAGTCCATTTTTCTGGGGTTTCCAAGAGCCCGACAGTCATCTCTGATCCCACGCAGGCTCCTAACTAATCTGAATACCATTAAGCTGACCAGAAAGCTGCAGTGCAAAAGGGAGTGAAGGGCATGTCTGGTTTCAAGCAGGGGGTAGAGTCTTATCACCGACATGACTGCACTGGTGTGTCGAGCACAGTTGCCTGAGCATGATAACCACGACGGCATCATCACTGCTTTAATCGCGCTGATAAGAATCTTGCATCATCGTAACATGACAAAACACACATGCCTTAAAATCTTAGTTAAGCCGCGACTTTGGGTCTCAAGAGCTGCTGCGGACTTGTTCGTATAGGAAGCAGATTTTTGCTTAAAAAATCATTGTTGAGTTTCTTACATCACCAGCTGGAAAAGCAAAAGCCCCACGCAGCTCCATGAGCCCCAGGTGGGGTCGAGACATGCGAGACGGTGACACAACAGGGGAAGGTCTCTTTTACAGAGGCGCATTCTATTTTTAGAAGTTGTAGGTGTGAGTTATGTTTAGCGCTCCCCATCTGATAAGCAAGAAATTGCTCTCAGTAAGACCCATCTCCCCACCGCAGTGACAGGAGAGCAGATCCCCCGGTCTGCCCAACCTCAACACCCCATGCCTACACCTGCCCATGCCCATGGGCTCCGTGATGAGCTCTCCAAGCCTGGGAGAAGGCCATCCACCCCACGTAGGACCAGTCACAGTCTTCTGGTTGCCCTTTAAACCCTTAATGGTGGCAGTTGTCCTGTGCCACCACCCCATGCAGGGCTGGGAGAAGGTTTGCTGAGACACATCGGGCTCTGGGAGCGTGTGGGACACAAAGCATACCCCATTCTTGCACAGACTCCAGCACCTCGAGGCCACGTTTTGCAGCTCAGTCCAGGGGTGCCTCTCCTAAAGCCCAGCTTTCCAGGCTGTGGATGGCTCTGGAAGAACATCTCCTGCACAGGAACACGTGGTCGGACAGCCACGAGGGAGCCAGATTGCCCAGCATCGCCTGGCAGAGGGCTGTCCTAGCCCTTAGGTGGGCTCCCCGCCAGGGGGTCCCCCTCATTTATGCCAGGGCAGAGCTGGCAGAAAGCAGCTCGGCCACAGAAACACTGCTCCTGCGCTCCATCCTTCCCCTCCTGTTCGAGCACCGCTTCTGTTGCCGTCATTTCTTAGCCCTAAGATTGAGGGGGGTGGAGAGCAGCTGTGGCATCACTCTCCCGATCAGCCAAAGACAGGGGATGGTGATGCCATCACGGCCGGATGAAGGCAGCCTCAACGCCATCAAGTTGCAATCAGATTTAAATCTGGGTTAATACTCTACAAGGGTAATTCCCCTGTTCTCTTTTTATTATTATTATTTTTTTTAATATTTGATTACTCATTTTCTGTTATTATCTTATTCCTTTTTCATCTTCAGTTCTCATTAATCACTTGTCAGGATTCACAAACTGTCCCCGGTTTCTGTAGAACATGATCCCACCTTTACAGGCTCCCCGCTCCCCCCCCCGGCCTCTGCTATGTGGTGTCTTTGCAACTGAAAAAATAACTGTTTTTTTCTGGCCACCCCCTCTCTGGAGCCAAATTTCAGCTGGTCGATGGGTTGGGCTTGAAAACTCCCATTACAGCTTGTTTGGATTGATCATCTGTGTTCCTCTCAGACTCGTTCGGTTTCAGGCGGGTGACTGACAAGGCAATGAATCACCCTTAAATACGACCAGACTTATTTATACGCTTACCAACAAGTGCCAAAGCCACCGCACAGATGGGACAGGCACCAGCTTAAAGATGCGAGAGGTGCGGGGCCAGGGCTGCTCCCGGGGCGCACACAGGGTGCTTGAGGGGGTTTGAACGGGATTTACACCGTAAACTCAAAGCCAGAGGTGGTTTGCAATTACTCTCTATGGATGGGAAGATATAAGAAATTGTAGACAGAATTTCTTTCAAAAAATAGGGAAGACTATTTCATTTTCTCTGCTGCCTGGGTGGCTGTGTGCATGCGATAACTTATGTTGGCCCATGTGCACCAACCTGCCGTCGCTGGGGCTGGAGAGGTGTGGAGGCTGCCCGTGAAATCCCCCGGCAAAAACAGGCATCTCATTTCTTAGAATTTAACACTGAAATCCAGAACTTATCTCTAATTTTGCCTGAAAGGTAAGGAATTTGTTGTGGATCTCCAGAAGAACATGTCTCTGAGCAAGGAGGAGGATTTTCCTTGCGTTCCCAAAGTTGGGTACCTACAAAAAGGTCCATGAGTCCTAAAGCATCCGGACCCTCCTAACCCCCATCAGACAGAGAGACCCTGGCAGAGCCTCAAAAGACAAAGGGATCGCAATGGAGGGCAGGGGGTCAGGAGGCTGAGATGTGCAGAATGAGTTGGCTTCGGACTCATTTCTGATTTCATTAGTCTGTACGGTTCTCCCCCAGCCCTACAAGGGAAGGGCATGCCTTTATGACTAACAGGCGCTTTTTTTTGGGGTTTTTTTTTTTTGAGTAGCTACAGAGGAAGTCATACAAACCATGGGGAATACCTTTTAATAAATAAAAAGTCTTTCTGTGCCCAGAGCTTCTTGCAAAACGCGCAGCCTCTCCTCTTCAGCTAGCCTGACTTGGACCCATGTTCCAAGGGCCACTTTCCAAAGATGACAGCCCACCATCCAGACGGGCTGGCCACGCACCAGCGACCACAGCCAGAGCACGAAATGCAAAAGGAATGTCCTTGGGCTGGGGAGCGGAGCTGCACATCTGCTGCAGATGCCCCGACCGAGCACAGGCACTAGCGACGACGATTTCAGTTTCTCCTCTTTCTAAACAGCATTTAAAATTACCCTGCAGCCCATAGAGAAGTATGGTTTCCTTCCTTCTGCAGAGGCAGACCACAGAGACACAGTACTGCTTAACTCCTTCCAGTACCGAGACGAGAAGGGATCGATGCTGTTGCGCAAAGAACGTTATAACGCGTTTCAGCCTCCCACGTTCAGATTAATTCAAATTGGAAGAGATAAAGGGAAGGACCCGGGAGGGGAAGAGGGAGCCCATCGCGTCTGCGGAGCCTGAGGGTTTGATCCGCTCAGAGGTGTACGAGTGCAACCGCCAGCTGGAAATGTGGCAGGGGCAAATGGTTGGGAGAAATAAACACATTCCAAGGTTGCACAAGAATGCGTAGATACGAACTTGACACAAGCGTGAAGAGGATATTCAGAGGAGTGAAAGGGGACGACGATCAATCTTTTCATAGAGGAATGAGAACAAGAAGAGAACTTTAAGGTGGAGTGTCATAAAGTAGTAAAACTACTTCCAAAAATGTCTGCTTTCCCCCTATAATGATAGGCAGCCTCACAAGAGCGGCTCCAGCTGGCTGAACTTCCATTCGAGTGGTTGATACGCAGTGATGAGCATATAATGATCACATATGTGGTGATGAACCAGAAGTTCTCCAGCAAACCCTTCACGGGGAGTGAATTTTGCTCGGACGGAGCAGTCTCTGTACCATTGCTATGCTGAGACTTCTCACCAGGATTTCCACTCGAGTTACACAGAGCCCAGCTCATAATGATGAAGTGCATCATCTCTCCAGGCTTAGAAAAGTGAACATTTCTGTTAGTTTTCAGTTAATTTTCTGTTAATCTTTCAGTTAATTCCTAATGGGCCAGGCCATTTTCTGCTCATTAATTTAATTCTGCGTCTGACTGGGATACGGATATTTCAGATGGCTCTGCCTAGGAGTGAAATCATATCAGTGATCTACGTCTCATTAGCTCAAATCCTCCTCGGATTTTTTGGCGGAGGTGGAGTTGGAGGGAAGTGCTGCTGCGTGAGCCCTCGCTGGAAACTCCCTCCTGCCATCTCAGCATCCCGCAGAAGCTATCCCCTAAGTGCAGAACAGGAAAGAAAGGTCAGCGCGGGTCCTACCATGACAGGAGCAGAGTGGTCATGGTGGTTTCATTGCTGAGTGAATATTTACAAATGAGTCAGTGTGTGAGAGACCGACCGATCAGTGTACGTACATGAGTATACCGCAAGTTCCATCTTCCTTTCTGATTTTATCAGCGCCTTTTTTCCACCCTGGCTGCAATCTAAGAATGCATTTGCATGTCATTAGGGGCTATAAAAAGAATAAAGAGAACAAGGTGGAGTCCCAACTTCACAGTTCTGTTTTTTCCAGCAGTAAAAGTATGTCCTTCCCACACCTTTGCTTTCCGCCCTCTCTGCACGGCCTCTCATTTCTTCAGCCCGTTTTGAGATAAAAGCAAAATCCCTGATGCTCACCGATAAGTTTAGCTGCAGCCTTAATTCCTACAGCCTCATCCAAGGGAAGAAATTCTTCCCTGCGATTTGAACCTGGCTACAATCGTAGAATCATAGAATGGTTTAGGTTGGAAAGGACCTTGAAGATCATCGAGTGCCAACCCCCCTGCCCTGGGCGGGGACACCTCCCACCAGCCCAGGTTGCCCAAGGCCCCGTCCAGCCTGGCCTTGAACACCTCCAGGGATGGGGCCTCAACAACCTCTCTGGGCAACCTGTTCCAGTGCCTCGTCTCGGCGAGTGACCAACATACAGTACCAGAACATCCACTCATCTGCATGGTACATACCATCCATCTGTTCCCTTGAAATCATACCGTATTCCGTTTTACCTCTGGCAGCCACAGCGGTGCCGGGAATGTGCCAAGTCCTGAACCACCCATTCACGACAAAGGCAGCAGAGACGGGGTGAGCATCTGAGGTGCGATTCTGCTTCCCGGGTGTGTAGCGCACGGTGTCGCTGGAAGGGTCCACACTACTCTTCAACTCATTAAAATCAGAAGAACAGGGTTTTCTTAAAATAGACCATGGTGACAGGCGTTCATGACTGCTCACCTGCCCGCTGGCTGAGTTGATGTGAATCCCTCGATGGCACAAGGCAGAGATGACATTCCAACGGATGCTGCCTCACCAAGGTAACACACAGTTGTTTAACCTCAGCTCCAGGGTAAACCCAATCTGCTGCTTACAGGGAAACACTGGGAACAGGGTGACTCCAGCAAGGCAGGAGAACTACCTCAGCTCCCACACCGGCAGAGTCGGGGCACACAGGCAAGGATGCGCAGTCTGGTCGGCACCCGGCTCCTGCTTCCAGGGAGGTTCATCCAGCAAAGGCTCCTAAATGCTGAGCTGTAGGGAACGGCAGGGAAGACGCCTTACTCACCAAACAATTAGAGTGATGACTGAAAGCAAAGTACAGAACAAGACAGCTCCGCAGGGGAGGGAGGTGCCTGGCAGCATCTGAGACCTGGTTTGTACCTAACACAATGGTGGCTCCTGGTGTAATTAACATCACGCAAGGAAACTGCTGGAGTTACAGTGTGGTCTGTGAAACATCAGCTCAGGGACCAGTAGGAAAATTCTACGTGAGCATAGGAAAAGCAGCATCTGAGCTTTCGTCATCTTGGATGGCACATGTGTTTTTGGCTCATCTGCCTTCGCCTCAGGGGAGGAGTGGAACCTCAAACAAAACAGTCACTGTAACTATGTACCACTTGATTTGCCCAGAGAGGTTATGGAAGCTCCATCCCTGGAGGCATTTAAGACCCTGGATGGGGCTTTGAGCAACCTGGGCTGGTGGGAGGTGGCCCTGCCCAGGGCAGGAGGATGGGACAGGATGATCTTCAAGGACCCTTCCAACCCAAACCATTCTATGATTCTATGATTTTTTTTTAAGGGTAGGAGAACCTAATACACATTAAAGAATGATAATTAGATGACAATTAGATAGTAAAACTCCTGAAGTATTGAAACAGCAAAATTTAAATTACAGCAAAATACATGTAACAAAAAAATTCTGAATTTTTGGAGAGTGAAGAAGCAATGTCCTGTGGGCATAATCCTGGCATAGCTTTCATTCCTCTGGGTGCGAGCACACCAAGGGCAGCCCCGCTCCCCTCCCCAGCAGGGTCTGTGGGGCTGGGGGACAGGAGAGGGCTCTGAGCACCCAGGACTTCAGTTGGCAACCGGTCACAAGTGGTGTTCCCCAGGGCTCGGTATTGTGGCCGGTTCTCTTAATGTCTTTATCAACGACCTGGACAAGGGGATCAACTGCACCCTCAGTCAGTTCGCAGGCAACACCAAGTTGGGCAAGAGTGTTGATCTGCTGGAGGGTAGGATGGCTCTGCAGAGGAATCTGGACAGGGTGGATCGATGGGCTGAGGCCAACAGTGTGAGGGTGAACACGGCCAAGTGGTGGGTCCTCCCCTTGGGTCACACCAACCCCGTGGACACTACAGGATGGGGCAGAGTGGCTCAAAAGCTGCCCGGCAGAGAAGGAGCTGGGGCTGTGGGTGGATGGCCGGCTGGGTGTGAGCCAGCAGTGTGCCCAGGTGGCCAAGAAGGCCAACAGCATCCTGGCCCATATCGGGAACAGTGTGGCCAGCAGGACTGGGGCAGGGACCGTTCCCCTGTCCTCGGC
>NW_009646744.1:1532335-1534496 GCF_000708025.1 Charadrius vociferus | reverse complement strand
GGGTGTTCAGCCTGGAGAAGAGGAGCTGAGGGGAGACCTTCTCGCTCTCCACAGCTCCCTGACAGGAGGGGGAGTGAGGGGGGGGCGGTCTCTGCTCCCAGGGAACAGGCGATGGGACGAGAGGGAACGGCCTCAAGTTGCACCAGGGGAGGTTTAGATGGGATATTGGGAAAAATTTCTTCCCCAAAAGGGTTCTCAAACACTGGCACAGGCTATCCATGGCAGTGGTGGAGTCACCATCCCTGGAGGTGTTTAACAGACATGTGGACATGGTGCTGAGGATGTTGTTTAGTGGTGGTTTTGGCACTGGTAGGTTAATGGTGGGACTTGATCTTAAAGGTCCCTTCCAACCTAGATGATTCTGTGATTCTATGATTCTATGACCCACCATGGCCACCCCAGAGCCCCCCCTGAGCTTGAGGAGCAATTCTGCCAGAATCATCATCAATGGGATGCAGCCCCATCACCCAAACTTCCTGCAGATGGCGTATATGGAGATACTGGCCAAATGGCTTCGACCTCCTCAGGAAAGCAGAGAAACTGGGCAAATGCTCCTTAAACAACAGCAAAGGAGCAGCCTTTCTGCCCTGGACGAGATGCTGAGCTGCCCCAGCAGCCCTTGGCTGGTCCCTCTCCCCAGCATGCCACCGGGTCCCTCTCCCCAGCATGCCACCGGGCTCACACAGGCACCGCAAGGTCTCAGGAGGGCTCTTGAATCTGTGCTATATATGTGAGCATGGTACCACTGAGTTATTCCTGGGCTTCCGTATGAAAACCACACAGAACAAAGCAGGAGAATTCATTATTAAAGATGAGAGTATTATTTAGTGTAATTGTAATATTAAGTAGGTTAAATGTGAGTGTAAAGATCTGAGAGGCATTTGGGAAGCCCTGGTTTATCTTGCAACGATATACGACATTAGTTCATAAAAATGTTTCAGCATCTAAAACCAGAATGGGCTCAAACTTCTGAATTACGTAGCTCCTACTGAACTTATGGGGGAACCCTTATTTTAGAAACATGTAGTTTCCTCAATCAGATAAGAAAATAACAGCTTCCACTCTACAGGTGATTACTCGCCTTCAGTTTGGGCATATTTGTGGTGAGGTATTAATCATTTCCTTGCAGCAGAGCACATATAAGAGGAAGCCGGGAGCCAGCCGTACCCAGTCCAAGGAGGGGAGCACAGAGCCTTCACCGCGATGCTGCGCCTGGTCGGGGTTTTGCTGTCCTGCGGAGCACTGTGCCTCGCGTCCCCCGTGCCACCCGCCGCGGGAACGGGCTGCGCTGCCGGCTCCCTCATCCGGGAAACCCTCAACGACGTTCAGACACTACACTCTAAGGTCGTTCCATTTTCTTTGCTCCCCATGCCTGACTTTTTGCGCTAGAGGAGATCCTGCTAACGTGATTTTTATCCATCTCTTTCAGGGCAGCAGCAAAGTCACGGCTCTGGTAAGAACACTTTCTGGCTCACATTGCAATGTTGTGTGCTTGTGGCGTGGCGACAGTGCTTTTTGAGACGGAAGGGGAAAGCAGCTATTGTCAAAGCCCGTTCAGGATGTCTGCAAGCTCCTATGCTCTTCAGATAGGTGTCAGATGGCAACCAAGTCACTCGTGGGCTTTGCGGGAGCGCGGTGCTGGAGGGAGCGGTGCTCGTGTGTGTTGAGAGGTGATGTGCAGAGGAGTCTTCCTCTGTGCATCGTTATCAATGCAAAGTTATCTCCCTGAAAAAGCAGCGCTTGGGGCGACTGCCTGCACTGCAGCGGTGCAGAAGGGTTTGTTTCCAGCCGGCGCCGGTTATCTTTCTTTTCGTGGAGTAGAGAGTGAGAACTGACCATCTTCTGAAGACAGGTGGAGGCAGGCACCTTCCTGCCATTGGAAAGAGGGGGGTACAGGCTGAACCCCCTGACTTTTTTGGAAAGAAATACCCACACGATTAGAGCCCAATGCCAGCAACAGCATCGGCAGAGCGCTTCATGGGGGAAGCTCAGGAGAGGCAAAGAGCAGGTACCGGGGTTGGAGGTGCTCCTCAGCATCGCTGCCTTCTGTGCCTGAGTGCTGCTAAGGAGGCAATTAAAAAACAGAAGGTGCCTGATCCTGCCCCGTTTCACCCTCACAGTCACGCTCTGCAGCTTTTGAAAACAAAATCAGCCTTCAGCA
>NW_009646744.1:1472232-1532319 GCF_000708025.1 Charadrius vociferus | reverse complement strand
AGCACTGGTTTGCAGAGCAGGTTTCCTGCTCTGAGATGCCCAAAGTTACTATAAAATGTTGGCCTCAAACTATTGCGCAACATTTTTTTACTAGGTCATGTAGTGATAGGACGAGGTGGGAACGGATTCAAACTGGAAGAGGGCAGGTTTAGATTAAACATTAGGAAGAAATTTTCCACTGTGAGGGTGGTGAGGCACTGGAACAGGTTGCCCAGAAATGTTGTTGAGGTCCCATCCCTGGAGGTGTCCAAGGCCAGGCTGGACAGGGCTTGGAGCTACCTGGGCTGGTGGGAGGTGGCCCTGCCCAGGGCAGGGGGGTGGAACTCGATGATCTTCAAGGTCCTTTCCAACCTAAACCATTCTATGATTCTATGATTCTATGATTATTTCTTGTAGTAGGCATTTTAATTGCATTAATGTGATACAAACTGTGCCAGCAATAGAGTACAGAAAGACAGAAATGGCTTAACTTTGTTGTTCCAGAACCACATGATGGAGGCGGGAGGGAATGTAACCACCTATCTGGAAGGATTTATTACAGCCCTAAAAAACAGTGAAGAGAGGTCAAAGGAGAGACTAATAGCTCAGAAGCTGCAGAAAATCCAGGACGACGGAAAGTCATGCCTCGAGTGGATGGTACGTTTGGGTTGGATTTTCTGTTTGCTATTTTGCATCTTTTAGATGACCGTGAGCTACCCTGCGGGGTTTGTCCTGATTGCACCGAGAACAAGCGCCTGACTAAAGCCCACTGCTGCCTCCCGATCGGGTGCCTGATGGAGCGCTCTCCAGCCAGTGGCTGTCACTTGGCCATGGCCCTGGGACCTTCACTGCGCTGCTCTCCTCTTCCCCATCTCTCCTGGCTAAGACAAAATCCATCATTTGACGGAGGTGCCCCGGTGCGATGGGGACTGGAGCTGCTGCCCCAACCCCAGGGGCAGAGGCTGCTCTTGCTGGGGGATGGCTGCACTAGGTGCAACATGCTGTCCGACCTTCATCAGAGCCTTTGTGGTCTTAAAATTAAATATTAAGTAAAAAACTACAGTCAGGTAACAGGATGCAACTTCTGTGTCCAGATTCTGTTCTTTTAACTCTTTTCCTTTCTGTCTGTCCCCAAGGAACAGGACTGGGAGCCAGTGGAAGAGGAGGATTTTTTCAGTAATTTGGAATACTTATTAAGGTTCCTGAATCACAATGCCCTTTCAGAGGAAACAGCGTAGTCTTCAAAGAAGTTTGGAGCACCCCTGGTCCAACCTGCCAGGAGACTGGAGCTTTGCATATCCTCATTTGCGTACCCTTACTCCAATGATCGAGGCTATTGGGAGCTATTATTTATTCATAGATCTATTCATATTTATTTATTCTATTTATTTGTGGAAAATTCAAGTTATTTATTTTTACAATGAAGAAAGGCAATAATTATTTACTTTTTCGGAAACTGCTATTTAATGGTGTGTGAGGAGGAGCCCTGCGGATCCGGCTTCGGATTTGCTGTCACACTATATCTCTAGCACACTAGCCCGAGCCGCAGCCCCAGGGCTCAGCCCCGCAGCGCCCAAGTGCTCTCAAAACTGGGGCAAAGCCGCCCTGTGAGACGGGGACGGGGACCATGGGTGCCACCCAGCACCTTCACCTCCCTGTCGGCCCCGGGACCAGCCTGCGGCACGGCCAGATGGCTGCTGGCCTTGGAAGCCCTGAGCCCCCACCAAACACGACCAACGGTGGCTCTCAAGGACGTCACCCTTAGCAAACCCACAAAAAGACCTCTTGCAAACTTAAGGCACGGCTCATACCCACTTAGAGCGTGTGAACGTAAATACGACTTTCACTGAGTGAAAGTGCCCCATAGGGATAAACCACCTAAATATAACCTGGTGACTAAGAGTCTGGTACGTACCATATTGCTTTTGTTTTCAATCAAATAATGAAGTCTTCATAGTAATGCTGCCGCGCTCAGGCAATTTCAGCATTTTGCTCCTGCAGCTGAAGTTGCCAGATGCCTTCAGAGCAGTTTCACATCTCTTTAGGAGGTTAGGGGCATTTTCAGAGGAGAGTCTCTTAAAAGGATGCAACTCTCACTTTTTAAATTATGCTTAAGTACTTATAGTAACAGAAGAATATTACTATGCTAGTGACGCAATGACAATCATTTCAAAATGTAAAAAAATGTGAAGTGCAAATTGTGGAAACATGACTGCTGTTACAGCTGTGTGCTGTCAACACATCGCGTATACATTTTTTACAGTTAAATATTTGGGAAACTTGTATACAGAACTCTATGAAATGTAACCAAACTCTAACAGAATCTATGCAAAATAAATCTCTTGCACAAAGGTGTAACTCTTACAGTTTTTTATTTTGTGAGGTTTTATTGTGACTTAAGGAATATTCCATCTAAAAAAAATCAGATCGATTGAATCAGGGTCTTCTAGTGGTGAGTTTTTGATCATTTGGGGGGGGCTTTCTATTCAGAAATACGTAAATTAATATTCTATATTAATATATTATATTAATTCTATTATATTAATTCTATATTAATCATCTGTATATTCTACAGATGATTGATCCCCCTGTGCAGAGATTCACCATGAGGTCCAGACACCACCTAAGACTACCAGTGTGTTCAAATTTGGGTAAAAGGAGCACTTAAATATTGAGTCAGGATTTTGTTTCTTTCTCTGCTCTCACTGCACAGTGGGTGGATGTCTCACTGCAGCATCTCCCCTTTCCCACCCGCCTGGATATTCCGATTACAGGAAGATTCACCTCCACGGAAGAAAGCAAACGTGTAGCATTCAGCCATAAATCCCTATTTAGGGCTGGGACGGAGGAGCAGCGCTCGCCCGCAGTGGCCCCTGCGTCCCCACGGACCATCGGGGTTGTTGGGCACACAACTTCGCCTCCGAGGGGAATCTCCCACTGGAATTTCACCTTCAGTCCTAGCCCAGCCCATTCTCTTGATCTACTTTTGCAGGCAACACCGAGCACCTGCAAAAATTTCCCTGAATAGCATGATTCACAGAGAATTTAGCAGAGAGCAGCACTTGTGCAAGCCGTGGTGTGCCTGCGGGATCCCCCAAACACCACGCTGCCTGCAGGAAAGGGCAGGTTGAAGAGGCAGGGAAATCCGTGCCGGAATCTGCAGGGATTACTTAAGGCAACTAACATGTTTGAAGAATTAGCTAATATTTTTAATAACATCTGAAGAGGAGTTTCTTGAGGGCGGGGGAAGTCAGACACAGTAGTCATTGTACGGACAGGGAGGAAAAAACCCAAACAATGGTAGGTTCAGTCATCATCACTCTGCCTCCCCAAAATAGCCAGGAATAAAGCATTAACCGATACTTACAAAAATGCAGAGTGCATGGAAAAGGAGGTTCAACATTTTTAGTGGCTTTAGGTCAAAGCAGCTCATCCTGTGAGCGGGTGAGAGGGCAGGAAGGTAACGCTGGGTGTATCTGGGCTCTGGGATGGTGCCTGCGAGGACAGCCTCGTGAAGGACCCGAGGGGACGTTCTAGTCCCATCTCCCCAAGACTGGCACGCAGCCTGCTGAAAAGCTGGTCTGAAAGGGTGGTTATTGACCTCCAGCTCAAAGGCCAAAAGCTCCTTGGAGAGCTGCATCACAATCCAACACACTGCATCCAAAGCCGCTCTCTTGTTTGGAATTGGGTGTGAGAGAGAGGAACAGTTACAACCTCCCAAGGGAAGAAGGGACCATGACCCTGAGGGATGTGAAGGGAACACATGGCAAAAGGCTCAATTTGCTTCCAAACAAAGTTTTACATTTGTTGGCAAAATTCTGCTGAGATGGAGACAGAGCAGTGTGCCAGGACTACCGGGAGATGCTGTGGACCATTACTCATGGTGGGGAAGGAAGGTTGGAAGGTTGGAGCATCTTTTTTACAAGGAAAGGCTGAGGGACGTGGGGCTTTTTAGTCTGGAGAAGAGAAGACAGAGGAGGGATCTTATCAACACTTATCAATCCTTCAAGGGTGGGTGCCAGGGGGATGGGAACAGTCTGTTTCCAGTGGTGCTCAGTGACAGGACAAGAGGGAACGGGCACAAACTTGGCCATAGACAGTTCCATCTCCACCTGAGGAGGGCCTTCTCTGCTGTGAGGGCGGCAGAGCAGTGGCAGAGGCTGCCCAGAGAGGTGGGGGAGTCTCCCCCTCTGGAGCCATCCCAAACCCGCCTGGACGCCGTCCTGTGCCACTGCTGGAGGTGCCCCTGCTCTGGCGGGGGGTGGGATGGGGGAGCTCCAGAGGGCCCTTCCCACCCCCACCACTCTGGGATGCTGCGATTCTGTGAAAATGGTTCCCTCCGAGCAGGCTGAACCCACCATCCTTGCTGCCTGGTGCTTGGGGAACGGCAGATACATCTACCCCCAGACCCCACCTTGCCCATCGCTCGTTAAGATGCGCACAGGAGCGGAGTTGGGGTTATTCCAACGCAGATCGTCTCCCGCGGACACCTCCGCGGCCTCTCGGGGGAAGCGCAGAGCGGGCGGCTCACCGCGCTCCGCTGCCCGCACACGCTCTCGGGATCTGCTGAGGTTTGGCAAGTCTTTCCCCTCCGAAAACGAGAAAATAAAGCTCTGTCTGCAACTAGCAGTGGCCGCTCTCTAGGTGGCGGCTCTCGCCTGCTCCATGCGCCCCGCGGCGGCAGCCGGGCAGGGAGGGGAGGGGGCGCTGCCGGGGCCGGGCTCGCTCGGTTTTTCAACAACTTATCTCTGTATTACTCCAAAGAGCTCAGAAGTATCACCGAAAGGTGAAGGAAGATTTCAGACTGGCTGTTTTCTCCAGGAGCTTGAAAAAGGGGTTGCGTGCCCGCGGCTCCCCGGCAGCGCTCGGGCTGAGCCGACTGATGGAGGGGTCACCTCTTTGCACAAACTCCCAGTCGTTAACCTTCCACATTTTTTCACTATTTTGGAGAATTTTGTGCGCTTGCTCGCTTATCCCAGCTTCTCAAAACTCCCTCTGCCAACACCCTTTGGAAACTTCTTCAGCCGGTTACAAACGTGAGCTGCCCTGTGTATAATACCTTTTCTTACCAAATACAATAACAATACATCTTTTTCTTACCAAAAGGCTGGAGATCAAAAGGGTTTAATAAAGCCCAGCAGATCCTTGCCTCTTGTTACAGAAAAAGTTAAAATCAAAGCACGGCTGCAATCGTATTGGGCCTAAAGCCCCTGAGAAGATGCCGGCCGGGAGCAGGAGGCAGTGGGGGGGGGACAGGACTGGGTACCTGCCCCGGTCCCCGCAGCATCCTGCACACAGCCCAGCGAGCTGCTTTCTCGCAGCTCCAGCCTATCGATAACATCTCGCTACTTCTCTCCACCAGTTTTAAAGCTATTTGACATTAAGCCAGGGTATGTTTTCCAAGTGGGCGAGTATTAAAAGGAGCGGCGTTGTTCCAAATGGCATCCGGTGTGAAAATGATTCAATAAATGGATTTAGGAGGTGTCAGAATTTGCCTAATGGCTTAGATGAATGTACAGCCTACACAGTGGTTTGCATCTGGTGGATCTGGTTATTAAATCCTCACACAGAGTGAGATGGTGGTTGAGCCCACTGTCAGCAGCTTCCCCGGGGCAGGTGATGCAAACAGGGGTGGGAGAAGGTACAGGAGACAGGCTGTCCTGCCCGCTCCCCTCCCACCTCCAGGCTGAGCAGCAGAACAGACTCCCCAGTGTTACCAAGAGATACTGAAGTTTATACAGGAGAAAGTACAGAGACATCTTTGTCGGTTTTTTGGATCTTTCAGTGTGCCAGGTTAGCACATTTGAACATTCATTTTAGTGACTCATTTTAATCAACTCTACCTCGGGCTGTTGGTCAAAAAGAGCTTGCAGAAGCCACTTGGTCTCCTAAGAGCCTGGTTGGGAAATGAGGGGGCCTGGACACCAGAGAACCAAGAGCAGTTTGATACTGAAATTTTCCCCTTGGAGAGAGTGATTCAGGCCTTTCATCAGTGAGTGAATCAAAGCAGGGCTGCCCTGACAATCATTTCCCAAGTGGTTGTGGTTCAGTGGTGGACTTGGCAGCGTTAGGTTTACGGTTGGACTCGATGATCTTAAAGGTCTTTTCCAACCTACGTGATTCTGTGATTCTGATTCTGGTGCTACAAGAATGTTTCACATAGCACTGGAGAAGGTAAGTACCTGCTCTGCAAACTGGAGAAGTCAAATGAACAGTGAATAACATGGCCATGGTTACCAACCAGACTTGCATTATATAGTAGGGACAACCCACAACATATCTAGACAAAGAACTTAAAACATCATCCAGTCTCAAATTTTCATATTACATTTAGAAGACTTTCCAAGGTGAAATGAATCCCTGACTCAACAGCAAAGATTTCCCTAATCAAATCTGGTAAACCCCATCTGCCACTTCTGCACTTCGTCGGTTGGTATGAAATACCCCATCTAAAAATCAAATATAGATTTACACCAGAAACTGGACCATATGGGAAATATTTAGGCCAGGCCCGCAGCTGGCACGGGTTGACAGGGATATTTGCAGAGCTCTGTGCTGATGTGCTCCAGCTGAGCGTCTGGCTCTTCGCTAACCCTTTCCAAATAGCGCTTGCCAAGCCTTATTTCTTCTGGCGCTATAAAAGACTTCCTTACAGCTCTCTGCCGGAGTCGGAGCTGTTACGGAGAAGGTGATGGAGCACGGGCTGCACGGGCGTTCCCGGCGCAGGGCACGACACCTCCCGCCACGCTGCCAGGTGCCGTTGGCACTAATGCTGACAATCAGTGATTTCCCTTTTCTTGGTGGCCAGAAATAATTCCTCACCACGTGCTCCCTCCATAACACTTCTTTTATTAACTGTAATATTAATTGCCGCCCATCCTGGAACAAATCAGACTTTTTTTTCCTTTTTTTTCTTTAGGGCTGCGTTATCTTAGAGTTATCTGAGCCCCGGCTCTGCAATCGCTCTGGCAATTTCACTCTTCGCATACGGAGTTATCTGGGAGGGAACTCCCTCGTGTGTCCGCTCTGCCCTTAGCCGGCTGCGTTGGGGGAGCCGCAGCCCCCCGACAGCCGGGGAAGAGCTGTCACCAGTGTCCTGGTCCACAGCACCCCTGACCCCACTGCTGCACAGTGCCCCACTGTCCTCTCAGCCCTTCTCCCCCCACTCGCTTACGCGTTCCCACATGCTACAACACAAAGCACCTAATTACCATGGTGAAGCGCTGCTACATAAGGGCCCAAGTATCACTAACGAAGGGACGGGTGTTCCCCCCTCCCCCTGAGAACAAGGAGCTGACAGCTGAGGCTGAAGATTTGCACGGCACTGTCGTGAAAATTAATTAGGTCGGGGTACGATCCAGCCCTCACGCTTACTAATTACGACGAACAAACAACTTTTTGGTTTTCTTTTCAGGTCAAAGAAAAAAGATACTGGCCGTAGCAAAGTAGCCAGTTTTGCAAGGCTGCTCTGCGCATCCGTGCAGCCCTCTGCGCCCCCACACCTGCCCGAGGCGCGCTGTAGGGACGGAGAGGATTGATTCATCCCTACGGGCTCCATCTCCGGCTGATCTTAGCTCCAGGGGCACCGAAATCTTTAAACTGCAAGAATTTACAGCAATATAGGATGTCATCTCATCTGGTGGGAAAAAAGTCAGCTTCATGGCTGTGCTACTACAAGTAGAATAATTTCTGCAGATATTACTATTCTTTTACGGTATCTTGTACACGATTAGTGCCCTGTGCGTTGCGCTCGCTGGCATCGGAGCGCTGCTCCGCAGTTAGATGCTTTAGGAAGTTTACCAGAACGTCACTCATAAATGTTTCTCAGATCAGATATACCGCTAATTCGACTGCTCGAGTTCTTGTCTCTTTCCTATTTTAATGATTTATGAATGAGATAAGATAGTAATCACATCCTGCACATCACATCAGCTTCTCTATATAAGCCAGCTTAGCACCTGCCAAGAGAGCCGAGCTTGCGTTCAAAGCCCATTGCAGAGATAAAAGGTCGAGCTCCTCCGATACACCACCTTTAAAATGTATCTTCGCTTGTTCTTGTTTCTTTTGAGCTCTGGGGTGTCCAGCTACTTTCTGCCTCTGAAGGAAACGCCGCATGTGCAGAACAAGGCTAAATCGGCAATAATTGACGAGATGCTTTGCTTACTTAAAGCTGAAAATGAGGCCATAAACGTAAATTGTTTCCCACTTCCCCCACCCCAGATTTGCTCTTTGAGATGATTTCCAATTTGTAACTAACGGATTTCTATCGTTTTCAGGAGTCGTTCTCCAAACCGCTTTACATCAAGGTAAGAAGCTCTTGTTTACTACTCTATTACTATCAGTCAGAGTCTCCAAAGGGAACTTGGTGCGTGAGCGCTGGTGTAGCAGGTCTGAGGACATTTAAAGGCAAGACGTAAACACCAGGAGAGATGGGATGGCCGGCTGGGGAGCCCAGGGCTCGACCTCACTCTTCTCCACTTAGAGGTGATTGTGCTCCTCTTGCTGTCCCAAAACTCCAATGCAATGTCATCTTTTTAAAAGATTCCGGGACTGTGGCTAATAACCCACTCTAATTGCTAACAAAGATAAATAGTATGCACTGCCTCCACTTTTATGGATTCTTTTTAATGCTTTTCTGGAGAAATTTCTGTTGGTGGTTGCAAAGTCTGGTCTCCAAATGACTGGCAATACAAAGACAAAAATGGTTAAAGCGGCTCTCTGTAAGTGTCCTGTTTCCGAGGCAAAGAAAAAAATCACTCTCCAATTTAGATGGAACTCAATCAAATTCCCAATGTTGTCACATTGACCATTGACAGAAACTAGACCTCTTTTATTGCAAAGTTTCCAGTTATAGTAGTTATGAAAACTGTCCTTATAACATGACTTCTTAAAAGAACGTATAAGAAGGAAATCAGATAAAAGAAATTAAGATTTCCAGACAAAAATAACAGTGTATTCAATATGATTTATCAACAGTTCTTTTTATAAAGAAAAGCTTTCTGGTTGCAAACTAGAACACTGTTTATTTTCCTTTTTTCTCCTAGAACCGAAGTTGTGCACATTATAACACCAAAAACTTTATTAAGGAACTGGAGAAGATACCCACATGTAAGTGCATGAAGACAGTTGAACAAGATATGATACAGCTGGAAAAAACCTGTCCCATGTTGAAGGTAAGCTTTTTACTATTCATTTGAGTTGAGTTGCAAATATTTTCTTGTAGCTATCAATTCATGCAGATTTTTTATCCCGGGTGCTTTTGTTCCAATGCCCGGTCGTGGGCTCTCCCGACCCAGCAGCTGGAGAGCCACGGCCGGCCCTTCCTCCTCCTGGGCAACGCTGCTGCAGCTCCTGGACCACACCAACGCCTTCACCTTCGTTTTGGCACAGGACGGAGGATAAGGCATGAATCTTTAAATAAATCTAGAGATCTGCTGAGAAAACATCAGGAACTATCCTTATGATTTTAAAAAAACCCCATCAAGCTTCCCTGAAAGTTAATTTCCCCTAAGGTAATAAGTGAAGAAACATCAGTTGAAGTTGTTCAGTAAGACTTCGCCTGTCACTTAACTTCTGGGTCACTTTTGGGTAAATTCTAAGTCAAAGTTTTGAGATTGGTTCGCAAAGAAATTGTTCCTCCTTTTTCATTTTGGCCCAGCTGCAGCCTCGAGGAGGGATATCGAGGTTTGTCTATCATGCACAAATTCGTTCTTGAACAGACTATATTAATATAGTTCATGTGGACCTGCAGTAATGGAGATTATTTATTAGGTGCAATTAATAATGACCTGTACAGCTTGTCCTTCAGGAAGAAAAGGGCAATTAATAGCAGAAAAGATACAGACCAGGAACATCACAGAGAAAGAAATCTGCCTTTTGAATACAGAAGAGAGAAAAAGAGAGAAAATAAGGGGGTAGAAATCAGGGTTTGCACGTGTTCTGCCAGTGGCTGTACTTACAGCAGTGACATCCCCCACTGCCTCTCTGTCCCCAGGGCGTGGATGTTATGAGAGAGATGTTTTGACCTGACTTCTCTTCTTCCAGTTTGGCAGATAACTCCTCCACCCCCCCAAAAAAAAAAACCAGAAAAAATTGCAGTACCAGGAAAGTCAAAGACAGATAGCAAGGTACTATTTGACTAATGGTTTGTAGGAATTGTGTGAAATGGTTTGGGGCTGGTGAAGGGCAGCTAGCCGGCTTCATCCTCCCTCCCAGTGAGCTGAGGAAGCCATGGAGAACGTGCAGCATTTGGGTGGAATACATAGAATCATAGAATAGTTTAGGTTGGAAAGGACTGGGAAGATCATCTTGTTCCACCCCCCTGCCCTGGGCAGGGACACCTCCCACCAGCCCAGGTTGCTCCAAGCCCCGTCCAGCCTGGCCTTGAACACCTCCAGGGATGGGACCTCAACAACCTCTCTGGGCAACCTGTGCCAGTGCCTCACCACCCTTAAAGTGAAAAACTTCTTCCTAATGTTTAATCTAAACCTGCCCTCTTCCAGTTTAAAGCCATTCCCCCTCCCGCTACATTCCTTCGTAACCTGTGCATCGGTATCTACCATTTTCCCTTAGAAACCTTCGTCCAACGACAGTAGATGTTCAGAGATGACACAAACAAATTTCACACGCTTTAAAGAGAGCCTGGAAGAATTCTTGAAATGGATCAACGGGAAGCAGAACTGCAGCAACATCGTGAGAAGTGAGTCGGGTTTGTATCCGGACGGCAAATGCCACTGCCCTGACCTGTGGAAATCCCACCAAGGCGTGCTCTAGGGAAGAGCGCCCGGGCAGCCAGAGGGGCTGGGGGGGAAAGGGGGCAAGAAATGGCTGTTACAAATCACAATCTTTGCTCAGCATTAATGCAAGTAGGTGGATTAAACCTGTAAACAGCACTTAAAACTGTCCACAGCAATTAAAACTTCGTATAACAAGCAGAGCCAAGTGTCGTCATTTATATCATGCACAGTTACCGAATGTGGAATGTCATTATGTCACCAGAGATAAGTCAAAAGGCTCAAAGTCTGTGGGGTTTTTGCACAAAGGGACAGAAACCCCAATCTTGACCACGAGATCATTCAAAGACTTTGGAGACCGGGGCCGGGCACGGGTTCCGGCTGGCGGGTGCTGCCGGGTGGCTCGAGGGTCAGGATGTTCAGTGGGGATTTACAGGACCCAGCGCAGCCCCACAGGGCAACCCTCGAGGAGGAAAGAGACCTGACACCCACCTCTCACACCCTCTGCTTTTGCCCCCCAGCACTAAAATCCTTGCTTTTTATGTCTGCTGGTTTCCGATGAGCTTTAACACAAGCCTGACCAAATCAACCTTGAGGTTCCACGTTGCGTGTCCACTTCGGTGGCGATACCTTCTCCCAGCACACTGAAGAGCTTTTGCTTTGAAATTTTCAGATCTTTTCAGTATACAGCATTTATACAGGTTTTGACTACATCCAAACAGGTGCCGAATCACACACTTTAATAAAGATACACGGCATGATGTTCCTTGCACAAGACCTTGCATAGCTCTGCCTGTACCAGTACAAACCAGGTGCCAGATGCTGTTTCTCTGACATGTATCTGTACCTTTGCAAAACAGTCAAGTCTTGGGCAGAGACATAAAAGGGAAGAAATTTTTAGAAAAATGACTATCACAAACTAGTGGTTAAGAGCAATCTTGGTCACAACAATACCAGTACTCCCAGTCTGCAATGACAGTACCAAGACAACAGATAGAAGAGGACATGGGTGATGGGTTGCCCAAAGCTTGCTTGCCCACTGCCTGTGTCTGTGGGTACAGGCAGCAAAGTGGTGGGATTCTCGGGCACCACAGATTTCAAGGGGTTTGTCCTCCAGACTTAGTGAAGACGGGGGAACCCAGATTGCTGACTTCTCTAAACACAGATAGAAATACAGTTTGCCATAAAATTGAGCCAAAAGACAATTGATATGTACCATAATGAATCAAGCTGGTATCAGTTAAAAATCTGCAGTTCTTCTAAGCCCAGGGAAAGGCTGAGACAGGAATTTGAAACTGCTGTGACAAAACGTGACGGAGTTATCAAATGGTCTTCTAACTCAGACACATCGCAGATACCTGTTTGCAAGATAAATCTTATCTTGGTGCTTAGACCTTTGCTGCCGCTGAACGCGCTTCACCCCTCTTGTACTCAGCCTACCTCAGTCTACGGGTTTTGGACAAGGATTTGTGTTGAAGTCACTAACAGCCATAGAAATGACTTGTCGTGAAAGTAGGATTCATCACAAATGTAAAAACAGATACAATTCATCTACACACACAAACCAGAAGGTCTGCACCATTTCCCATAATGCCTTAATCACTAACCAATATCCAGTCTAGAGTGGGATGTCAGAACCAATTCTTGCAGCTGACTAAAAGGTGGTAAGAAGGAGAAAGAGACACAGTATTTGTAAATTATGTGGAGAAAAAAAAACCCTGTCCTATTTTCACTCTTCAGTCCAAACCGGAGTAGTTTTCTGGCATGCTCAGAAGGCCCCGAACCATGGGGCATCTCCAGATTAAGACAGCGGTGGAGATGGGGCGATACTGGTCTCGGTTTAGCTGTCTACATCTTCCTGCATCCCATGCAAGATCAGCGCTTTGGCAACACCCACATCGCAGTGATCTTTGAAAACTGAAACGAAACGGCAAATTGACAAAAGTCAAAGCCTACAAAGGCATTTGAAGTCCCAACACGATTTGAATTGAAACAGGGTTCTGAAGTGCCGTATTCCAACAACCTGGTAAAGGATGATTTTTTCTGGTTGTGCATGAAAAGATGGGTCCTACACAAGGAAACAAACCTGCTGAATTACTGTACTTCAATAATTCCACAGCACAGACAGTAAATGCAACCCACTACTAACCTTCCACCCGGAGTAGCTGCTGACTAATACCTGGGTTTGCTCATATTCTCAGCTCCACCTCACCTTCCACAACACTTTAAAACGCACCAAGCTTAAAACAATCCACTTTAAAACTGGATATCTTCCAATGTTTTTCATTCTTGAAGCTACTGTTTAATGTCACCTATCTGTAATTTTCCCTTAGTCCCAGGGTTTTACTCGAGCGGATGCAGCTCCCTCCCCCAGTTGAAGAGCACTTAGTTTAGCTTCACAAACCCTAGAGATGAACAAACGTGCTCCTGTCCAACCCTATGAGAAAAAACAGATCAAACCAGAACATTTTCTGGAGCTGGCCTGTCCAACCACACGCCTGAAGGGCTGATCCGTGTTCACAGAACCTCACAAAACCAGAGACAGCTACACCAGTCAGGGCACAAACTGGGGTGGTGGACAGAAGAGGAACGCTATCATCAGAAAGTCATTTATTCTGCAGGAGTCCATGATTTTATGGAGTTCTTAGTGGAAAATGTCTTTTTATTACCTCCTGTGGTCAGGTTTGTTGAGATATCTCTGGGGTTTTCTGCTGAGCACCCAGCCTGAGCCAGCAGCTCCTCCAAGTTATTAACTTTAATGTCGCTCAGTTTAACTTTTAAAATTCTGAACATGATACTTGGGCTTACCTTGGAAACTGTGGTATCCCACTGACTCGATCAGAAAGTCCTGTAGCACCCCCAGCATGATTCATACTTGGTTTTTTAAGTTCATTAAGAGGGGAAAAAAAAAAAAACCCAGCCACCTACTCCACTCCTACTGTACCCACACTTAACTCGAGGTCATTGCCCCAGTCTAGATGTTTACTTTTCAATACATCTACTTGCAGCTCTTTCATCAAGCAAATACAGAAAAGGAAACCAACTCAGAATTAAATCTTGACCGTTGAAATTAGGTAGGTAGCAGCATTTTCCCCGCCAACTTTATGAATGTATTTATTCTGCATTTACAGCCTTTCCCATATGTGTTTCCTGTACACACACGTTTCCCTTTCACAGCTCCAAGTAGGGCCATGCCACCTCTGCCAGCGCTGGCACAACCTAAGATAACTCCAGATCATGACAGTCAAGGTTTGTTTACCCAGTCTTCTTCCCCCACGATCTTGAATTCTTTGTGTATCGAAAAACACTACTTCTTTCTGAAAACTGGGCCTCGGTTTTGCTCTTAGACCACCATGGCTACAACGCACAGAAAAGCTCCACCGCTCTGGAGAAGGAAGGTGGTGACATGCCAGCTCATGACACAAGGTTTATGGATAAAACACTCGATAATTTAACCTCAGCTTGCAAATCAGATACTTGTCAGAATTGCAAAGGAGAAACGTAAGGTCGTCTCATCTCTTATTTGCAAAGTGTTTCACATGCAGTTTTGTCACCACCTTCTTCCCAGAGGTTTCTAGATCACAGCATCCCAGAGTGGTGGGGGTGGGAAGGGCCCTCTGGAGCTCCCCCATCCCACCCCCCGCCAGAGCAGGGGCACCTCCAGCAGTGGCACAGGACGGCGTCCAGGCGGGTTTGGGATGGCTCCAGAGGGGGAGACTCCCCCACCTCTCTGGGCAGCCTCTGCCACTGCTCTGCCGCCCTCACAGCAGAGAAGGCCCTCCTCAGGTGGAGATGGAACTGCCCATGGTCACGTTTGTGCCCGTTCCCTCTTGTCCTCTCACTGAGCACCGCTGGAAACAGACTGTTCCCATCCCCCTGGCACCCGCCCTTGAAGGATTGATAAGCTTTGATAAGATCCCCCCTCAGTCTTCTCTTCTCCAGACTAAAAAGAAGCCAGACATTTCCGATACCCAAGTGGAAGCTCCGCTGACATCCCATCTCCCCCCGTTTGACAGCCACGGGCCACGAGTTTTACGGCCACGACCAATGGCAGCTGAAACAAGAGCAGAATATCATGTTCGGAAAACATGGCAGGAGGTTTTAACTGGAAACGAGCACATCACGGGTTTCTGTCCTGGTGGATGAATCAGAATTTGGGTGCAAATTAGAAACTCATCTTCAGTTCCTGCACTTCCAGCGCTTGCTGGATGAACATCACGAAACACGGCAATTGGCAGGACAATTGGGCCTTCCTTTCCTTTCAGCTTTCCCACGTCGCCTCAAAAAATCAGGTAAATAATAACCAAGTATGTCTTTCCCTGAGCCTGCCCGGAGTCTGCGCCAGTTGAGCTGCACGGCTGAGGTGTGGGGTGAGGGAAAGGTCCGCACCAGGGTCACCACTGCTGGTGGAGGGGTCCACACACCCCTCGAGACCAAACCGTACTCGGCTTCTCCTCCCTCATACTTCCACGGGGCGAAACAACCGAGCAAAACTTCGCAAACAAGCAAAAAATTAATACTGCCCATCGTCTTTTACAATATCAGACTACGTACCATGATAAAACAACCAAAGCCAGGCAAAATAAAGACTCTGATGCAGGTTATGTTTAATGTTAATGCCTCTATAGAAAAAGGAAGAGATATAATTTAGGATGATTAGTGATACCATTCAGCAATCGGAACTTGCTTGTCGGAGCCCTCCTGCTCTCAGTTAGAGCAGAGAGGACTCACACAAGTCTCGCCCACAGGATTTGGCCCAAAGGAAACGCCGTCAGATAACTTCAGCATGTCAATTATTTCTTCCCATGACTTTATCAGAGTGGGGAAATACAACAGGCACTGAGGTTACAGTACCTGTTTATCATAGCTGAAATATTTTAAGGTATTTTTTTTTAAAGATGCACAGAGCCGTTAGCCACATCCTCGAGTCACGAATGCCGTGAGCTGTAGTGGGCAAAGAATATATTCTTATTAAAAGAAGCCGCACCCTTCTCTAATAATAATATCACTAACTACGGGACAGAATGGAAAAATAATTTGAAAATACCATATTAAGAAAAAGTCAGTGGAAGAAATGGCAAGTATTAAATCATTTGTTTGAGCGAACGGCCCATCAGTAATCCACAGACCAGAAGTACAGTTACCATTGACTGTAATCTTATGTAAAAGGTATAAAAGAATTTATTTCCCAAAGACTTCAGAGCTACAGAAACCCAATCTAATTCTGGTCAGAAACATTCTGAACCAACCCCCATTCTCTATGTCCAGTTTCCTAAGTTATTTGAATCTTCATCCAGACTTTGAAGCTTTTTAAGTACAATGCTCTGAGTATTCTCAAAGGCAATGGAAAAAAAAAAAGAAATCTGGATCTAATATTCTTGGAAGCAGCGTGATCTTCATTCTAACAACTTCCATCAGTACTGGCCTCTCGTGTCTTGAAGCATATTTTATCTGTGATGCGCTTCGCATGCAAGGTTTTTTAATTTTTATTACTTGCAATTAAATGTTCCTACTCTGTCCTCGTGACAGGGTCTCAACTTTCGGTGCAGGACAGAACTCAGGGGGGACCTCCTTCACCTGGTGCAGCTTTAACCAGCGACCGCGAGCAAACAAATAGAGCAGAAAGAATGGGAAAGTCCCATCCCTGCCTCCCTCCCCCTCAGCTATCTGCGAAAGCATCACCTGTGTTATCTCCCTGACCCGGGCTGCCAGCAGTCCCCCTCGCAGATAAAGGAGCACGAGGCCCGTCCTACCCAACGCGCTGCCGTCAGCGCTAACCCGCTCCCGCGGGCGTCGCGGCGCCTCTCCATAAATCCACATCCATCGGCCCTGAAAAGCCGCAGCCCCCCCCAGAACCTCCTCGCGACTTCAAACTTAGCGAGATGACGCCCGCTCTGCCTCAGCTCAAATGTTACCTTCAAAAATTGCGTATCTCAAATAAACTGTGAAAAAAAAAAATTCAACAGTCAGAGCCACAGGTGCGAATCGTTTTCCCGGTGGCCAGAAGGCGACTGACTGGCTGTGCCTGGCAATCTCCAAATTACATCATGGAAATCAGCTTACCTTTCTGCTTCGTTTTGTGTCGCCAAGACGCTACACAGAACGGAGTCACTGCTGATCGTTTGCTGAGAAACACAGCCTGTGACGGGCGAGGTTTAAAGAGTATTTTAGCTTTGGAGAAGTTATAAAGGAAGGCTTATTAGTTAGAAAATTAAAAAAGAAAGAGATGTGATACAGTGAGAGAGACCTCCCTCAGATAGAAGCGGGAGATAAGGCTGTGGTTGCAGAGCAGCAGGAGGCGAGTGCGCAGGCGGTGGTCACTGCTCTGCCTCAGCTTCCTGCGCCGGCCAGGCTGCAGTCCCGGAAAAGCGTCAGAAAACGAAATTAAAATGAATTTACTTCAGTTTCAGAGATGAACTCGGTGCTGCTGAAAGGTTGGGGACCGGATAACCCTGGATGAGGAATTCTGCATCCCAGGGATGGGTCCTGCCTTCCCAAACCACCCCACGGTGACTGGAGGGTCTCGCTGCAACGCCTGGTCCTCATCCTAACGCCGAGGAGGGGCCGGTCCTGTAGCATCAGGTCGGGTCTGCAGCCTGGCCGTCCAGCCGAAAGTATAGTGCAATTCCCAGAAGTTCAAATGACTTTTTAGTTGTGCGATCTCACCAGGATTCAAATCAATCATCAGAAACATCCCGTGTCCGGTTGTTACTCACTGAGCTTCTCGGTTCTGCAGAACACGTCCTCACTCGGCAGCTCTTCTGCTTCTGCGGCTTTCCAGTTAAAACAGCATCTCTTTGTTTGAGTTAAAATGCATTAAAATGCAATGCTAGGTACTAACGATGTGCAATACAGCCCGTATTATATATTTGCAAGGCTGTTTAAGTTGATCCATTCGGTTATGCAGCACATTGGCTAATTACACGTCTATGAGGGATCTGCACCGCGTGAGAAGCTCTGCTCGTGACTGGCGCTTGCAGGAGCAGAGGACTGCTCCGCCACCAAACATGGCTGCTCTAAGACACAGTCTTAACAAGCCTTGTAGCTGGTCCCGAATACTTTCTACAAGCTCTGCTTGGCAGCTGGCACAGACCTCTGTTACGCGGACAAAGCGACAGCTCTCCGCAAGTAAAATTCCATTTTAATTTCCACCCCATTTTAATGGAATTTTAGTACCAGTACCAGTCACCAGTTCCTACAGGGTTAGACACTCGGCTGCAGGCCTGCAGCAACGAGAAGGAGCGCGGCTGCTGGGACAGGATGGGACTAAACCCTTGGAGAAGAGCAGAGGGTTTCCTCTGCCCCGGCCTCGGCCACCCCCCCCGACCCCTCCTGCGCCCACCCTGCCGTCGCCCCGGCCGCACGGGGCCACTCTGCCTCCTAACGATGTCCCTCCCTCAGGAATGTTAACCGGCATTTTGTTGGTACCAAGCACAACGCTGTGGGAGACCTCGGCTGGTCCGAGGGATCAAAATACGAGTTTAACACTGACCCTGAACAGATACCCGTGTTCCCTTGAGGAGACAGAAGAATCCTGAGAAGATCCGAGCAAACAAGATAAGGGGTGGCAAACATCCTGGCTTTTCCCAGAGCATGAACAGCGCGTGATCAACAACTGTATTGGCTGAATGGTGTGTGATGTGAGAGCGGATTGGGCAAAAGTAGAATGTTAGAATACATGCACAGAGAAGCAACCGGCTAAGAGGATATAGAAGAGCACTGCTTGTAAAATAAAGGAGGGCGATTGCTGTAACTGGATATTGAGTGTCGTGTCTGTCTTTTCAACGACACAACGCAACCGCCGGGTCCTCGCTACCCCCGTATTCCAGGAACCCCGAAACAAGGCAGGCGAGCGATGCTCTCAGGGGAAAACGACGTGAAAAGGCAGACTCTGGTCTCTCTTGCTTTGATGTGCTGAAGGACACGGGTTTCAGGTGTGCTTCCACCGCAGGATGACTCAGAGCACACCCCACAGCCTTTTCAGCTTAAGGCAACCCTCCTGTGAGTTATAAAAGCTGCTAAAAACACATAAAATATCTTTCATTTACTGCAGGTAACGTGCCACAGAGATAAGGTCACTTCTACATCCCTTCCCCTCTCCAAAAGGATACGGCATCAACTCAGTGTGTGGACGGAGCACAATTATCGGATGCTTTGGCTTGTCCTATGGAAAATATTTTTTCTGCTGTGCAAGTCACAACGGTGACTGTGTCCTTCCACCGCCGGCGGGGCTGGGGGCCACCACGGCACGTTGAGCCGCTGCTCCCCCTCCCCAGCGCTGCAGGGGCTCCCCAAAGGCAGGTAAGGGCCGAGCATCAGTCACAGGTGAGAAGTCAGGATTTTATTAACGAGGAATTTGTTTTTAATAACACTTAGTGTCTTTTAAAGATTTAATTAAAAAAAAAAAGTACTTTAAATAAAGGAAAGCTGGTTCTAGGAAGCAATTCAGCCCTGACGCGGTCAGGCGGTTGGACGAGATGATCGCTGCAGGTCCCTTCCAACAGAGCTATTCTGTTAATTCCCTTCTCCTGAGCACTGAATGCTCTTTCTCACACTATTCGATCTGCTGCCCACGCTCTGGCTGACAGCTCGCCCAGCTGGATGTGGTCAGCCTCGCCGCTCCCCGCAAGGCTGTGTGTTTATGCGGCCCCCCGAGGATGGGACGGTGGCCCTTGCCCTGTCGTAGGTGACTCTGCTGTAGCGGGGGGGTCGGACTAGATGATCTCCAGAGGTCCCTTCCAACCCTGACCAGTCTGTGATTCTCTGATTGTACTTACAGAGGGCCCCGAGCGGGGGACACCCCACACACAAGGGTTGCTTCAAAGCAACCCTTGGGTGAGGGGAAGTGTTTGACAGTGTTGGCTTTGAAGAGTTTCCCAAATAAAAATTTCCCAAAGAATTAAACCCAAATTGCAAACTCATTGTGACTTTACATAGAGAAAATAGATTATAGAATGGTTTAGGTTGGAAGGGACCTTGAAGCCCATCCAGTGCCACCCCCTACCCTGGGCAGGGACACCTCCCCCCAGCCCAGGTTGCTCCAAGCCCCGTCCAACCTGGCCTTGAACACCTCCAGGGATGGGGCAGCCACAGCTTCTCGGGGCAACCTGCCCCAGGGGATCACCGCCCGCACAGTCAAGAGGTTCTTCCTCATATCTCATCTCAATCTCCCCTCTTTCAGTGTAAAACCATCCCCACTCATCCCACGGCTCCCCTCCCTGATGCAGAGTCCCTCTCCAGCTCTCCTGGAGCCCCTTTAGGCACTGGAAGGCTGCTGTGGATCAAGTGCTCAGCTAACAGGAGCTGTTACATATTAACAGCTCAGGAAGTTTTTCTTACGACACTAACATGGTCAGGTAAATCCTTATTTTGAGCAAAGAGAGTTCTTGGCAATCTAATTAGTCCAAGACACATGAGGGAGTTGATCTGGCAAGTATTTAGAAGAAAACTGCTGGGGGGTAACTCTGGGCGCATTTACAGACTGAGCCTCTACCTCCTTCCAAAGCGCGCGGTGAAGCTGCTCAGCCCCTCCGGGCTGGGTGCTGGCTCACCGGAGTTATCTAACGCCCGAATCGCTCCCTTTGCACCCTCGGTCCACACTCCCGGAACTCGAGACTGAGAAATGCTGAGTTTTCCCACCTTTAACTGATACAGGTGGGAGATGCGGTTGCCTTTATCTGTGTATCTAGCCCAAGAGCTGTGCTGGGGCATTTCTTAGAGAACATTTAGTGCCTGTTGGTGGTTGCTTTGAACGACAACATCTCCTGTTGAGCCGCCTTTAGGCAACATTTCTTAGAGACAAAAAGCTTCCTCACCCTTTTATCTGTTTTCAGCTCTTGGGGTAATTTTTGTGCTAGCTCGGGAAGAGCCAGGCCGTCACCGAATGGCCACGGAAGTGAGGAGATGCGTTATTCCCAGGTTAGGCAGGAACACTACACACTTGCTCGCTCCAGCCTGCCGGTGTCATTTCTGATCTAAAGAGAGGGAAGGGCATATTACAACTTATTTGCTGTTCCCGACAGCTTCTGTACCACAGGGAAGGGTGGGATTGAGCCCACCCTGTGCCACCGCCTCCAGCGGGAGCTGGCAGTTCTCTCCTTTGCTGGGAGCTGCGGAGAGGCCCCGGGATGCCCCGGGTGGCCAGTCAGGGAGGTGGGAGCGAGTGAGGACAGAGCTGATGCTGGGTCCTGAAATGCAGCGGACACAAGCCCTGCCACACCAGTCAGGAGCTCTGCCCCCACCGCAGCCTTGAATCCGTGCCTTGGCTCCGCGATGGCTCCGGGCCGCGTTGCCCAGCCTCCTCTGTAGCCAAGAGAGAGGCAGACACTGCCAGGACGGGGCCACCTCTGATGGGAGACACCCCCCCCGCCTCCATCACCAGCAGTGATGGTTTTCCTCCTCCGGCTGTAATGAGGCACCGGGCATTAGGCGAGATGAGTCCCCCCCAGAGCATCCCAGCAGGCTGGCAGGAGCCGGGCAGGGCTGGAACGGGAAGCCATACCCGGTACTAAAGTCACCGGGGGGGAGAGGAACGCTCCTGGGAGCACCAGCCCTGCTCCAGGCTCGACACGCTTGCGTTGTTAAAAGCCAACCTCCCAGCCGGGTACGGGACACTTCTGACTTTCTGAACCTGGAGTTGCTGCTTCTGAAAGACATGAAAGTGCAACCACAGAGAGAGCAGAGCCCGGGCAGGAGCGGAACGCCAAGGGTAAAAAAAGGCACCGATTGCAAGATGCTTAGTGAGCAGCTTCTGATCTGCGTGAAGCTTCAAGTTTGTGGTTTCGCAGGTAGGAGCTAAAAATGGCTTTTAATCATTAAGTCATTTCCTCCTAACTGCTCTCCTGTTCTTTTATTGACCAACATTTCAGAACAGAGGCAGAACTGCATCATGAAAACACTCCTGCAGGTCTTGGATGTGCGCAGCGGTTTGGCAGGTTCATGAGGGTTCACAGGGTAAGGGTCAAACAGGACAAAAATGATTCCCAACAAGAGAAATCCCACTGCTGAAGACACCGGTGTGGGCTTGTGTCCCAGCACAATGACCCTTGGGGGTTCAGGGAGCATCTGGTAGAGTTTGATTCCTGATGCTGGTGCACTCCAAAGGCCAGCATCATAGAATCATTTAGGTTGGAAAATACCTTTAAGATGAAGTCCAACTGTTCACCTCGCACTGCCAAACCCACCACTAACCCATGTCCCTCGGCACCGCGTCTGCCCGTCTGCTGTTATCCCGCTCGGTGCCACAAGACGTGGCTCTGCTCTGCTCTGCTCTGCTCGCCCAGGGGGGAGGTGGGGGGAGCAGACCCTGCGGCATTCGGCTGCTGTCCTCCACCTTGTAACGCACCCAAAGTTGTACAAATGTTTCATGTGTACCACTTCAAAACCAACTACAGCTTGCCATTTCCTCTTTCCCGTGAGTAAAACCATGGTAGCTATCTAGAAAATCCAAGTTATCACTGATGCAGAGCGAAACGCACCGATGAAAAACCGCAGCGGTGCAGCCTGTGCAAAGCTCCTGACCAAAAGTGCCGGGGCAGGGAGGGGGGCGGCTGTTCTTCTGCCCCGGGTGATGCAGTGGCAGCTGAGCCCTTCTGGGAAGGAATATTTGAAGATGGGAGCAGGTGACAACGCAGATGCTCAAGCCTTGGGTACAATTCTGAGTCACCGAGCAATCCGAACGCCTGTGCAACATGCTGATACAGAAATTTTGCTTTTAATGATCTATGTGATTTACAAACTCTTTCTTGCTCCTATGTGACATAGTGGGACGGTCCCACCCAGTGACAGTGCCCAGAAGCGTATCAGACCACACTGCCATACCCGGAGGGCTCTTCTCCGCGTATGTGGTGTCCCTGAGCCCCCCCGTACCTTCCCGGTCCCAAGGACGGCAGGCAAAACTGCTGGATGCGAATTATACCGAAACTGTATTGAGCAGGGAGGCAGCAAGATCCGGCCTTTCAAACGTAAATCGTTTTCCACAGAGAATTTCATCACAAGTTGAGCAGATTGGAAGGCCCCTCTGGAGCTCCCCCATCCCACCCCCCGCCAGAGCAGGGGCACCTCCAGCAGTGGCACAGGACGGCGTCCAGGCGGGTTTGGGATGGCTCCAGAGGGGGAGACTCCCCCACCTCTCTGGGCAGCCTGTGCCACTGCTCTGCCGCCCTCACAGCAGAGAAGGCCCTCCTCAGGTGGAGATGGAACTGCCGATGGTCACGTTTGTGCCCGTTCCCTCTTGTCCTGTCACTGGGCACCGCTGAAAAAAGACTGCAAGCAGTTCCCGGGGGAGGTTGGGCAGCAATCAGCGCCTGGGCTGGGCTGATGGGCTCGGCAAGAGATTTCCATCATTTATTTTGGCAAGGGTAAAACTACACGAATAAGAGCTCCATGACCTCAGCTGCTTTGTCTGCTAATTCAAAACAGCTCCCTCCCTCCGAACCTGGAGCCGGAGCAGCCCGCGGGAGAGGCTGAGCTGGGGAGAAGATGGGATCCAACTGCGACCGGCTCATCCAAAGCCAGAGCCCGTGTTCCCAGCTGCAAGAGGAACTGGGGCGAGCCATGCTGGGAGCAGACAGACTCTTTACACAGTAAAGGAGGACACCCTGCAAGAGTCAGGTCTGGGTTTTTATTGACAGGGTCACATCCCGCAGCCGGGCCCTCCTTCCAGGCTCGGGGCTGCCAAGATGCCGTGGGCAAGGGACAGCCGCAGCCATCACCTCCTCCCTCCCGCAGGCACAGGCGTGTTGCGCGTTTTGCAGTATTTCTGCCACCAAAATACATGTGCGGAGGCAAAGCGAGACCAGAGAGCGCGGCTAAATTAACACTTTTTACAAAGTGACAGCCTGAGGCCACACGTGGTATTAGTGAGGTATATGTATTTGTAAGCCCTGAGTCAGAACTGTTTCATTTGCTCTCCCTCCTTCGAGAAGATTAAAGCGGAGGAAATCAATGCAGAACCAAGCGAGAACACTATATTGCAGGAGGATCTGGGAGAGATGTCGCCACGGGCGCGCGGGAGGTGCGGCAGCCGTGGCCACACGCTCCGCAGAGGGCTCAGCGATGGCACGTGGGCTGTCCTGCACCAGCACCGCGGGGGTTGAAGCTCACCCGCCACGCTCAATCGGGAGAACACACAAGTGCTCCATGGCCAAAGGAAGAAGCAGTCTCATGGGCCCAACTCATCTTCTGCAGAAGATGGGGTAAGCGTCAGGCTCAGCCACTGCTCCTGCTCGTCTGCCAGGTGAGGAGACACTCGGAGACTCTCTCCTGGTCTATGAACGGAGGTGGGTAGAGGGTTGCTGACCCTCGGGAGACCACGGCCGGGCCAGTCACTCCACCCCAGCCCAGACACACACACACGATTCAGAAAGTTCCCCAGGTCCCATCAGGTCTGTTCTCTGGATGTACCGTGCCGCACATCCAGACCACCGCTCTCCCACGGTCGTTGCAGGTACAGGCTATGAGCACCGACAGCGATGGTCTCTGGGTCAGCTTCCAAACAGCACTGCAGAGGGTAGGTGAGATTCTCCTCTCACTTGCAGAAGCACCCAGAGGGGCCGTGCAGAGCACTGGGGTTCGCCCCGTGTCTTCACGTAGCCCAAGCCATCCAGCATCTCCCCCACACTCATTAGGGAAATTCTCACTTTCACTATTCCTCCTTGATGCATTTCACTCACTCTCTTCACACAGCGGTAAACACACGAACCCTTCCCAGCTATGGGCGATCCAAACTCACAGCCAGGCTGGAGCTCCCCGACAGTTACCGAAAACCTACCGCTTGTTATGGGACGGGAGAGCCATCAGCCAGCTCTCCACGTACATCCCCGAGGCACACACGGGTCAACCATATCATGGCATTACTATTTTGTATCACCTTCATGCTCTTGTCCAAAGACCCCAGAACAACACATGTTCTTTCTGGGCAGCGTGTCCGACAGTCCCCAGAGAGACCCTGACCTGTGCACTGCCTATCACTTCAGAGCGTGTGGAAAAGGAGGCATCCGCGCTTAACCCCGGGCTGCCGGCAGCACCAGGCGGGCAGAGCCACGGCAGCGGTGGACCTCTCTGCGATGTTGAGGATGAGAGGGAGAAGGGAGACCAAGACAGGAGCTGGGGACGCTGGAATTGGATCAAACACACGGGCTCCTTGGGACTGCACCGGTCTGGAAGCACTTCACTGGAACCATCCTCCTCTTCTGGTTCACCCCCACCTCCGAGGGAGTGGGGGTAACCGTCCCCTAAGGGCGGCACAGAGGCAGTAATTTCAGGAGCGTTTAGGCAGGGATGATCTGAATCGCTACAGAAGACAAGTGCCGACCTCTGGTTAAACACACACATCCTCCACACACGGCCTCGGCAGCCTTTTCCCTGCACGATGTGACAGATTCAGGACGAAACACATGAAATCGGTCTCTTTAAATTCCCATCACCTAATGCTAACAAGTGTCGGGGTTTGGCCCTTTCCAGAGTCCCTCACAGGGATTCCTCTTATTTGGGCCAAAGGAGCACATCCTACGCTGAACCGTACCGCAGTGTCATCACTGCGGGAGGAGGAAGAGAAGGAAGAGGCTTGGGGGACAGCTACATCCAGGGTGCCTTTTATATACACACCCCATCCTCATCTCCAATAAAACTTGGCATCACTGAAAAAAGACCCTTCCTCTTCTCACATTAGGGATGTCACAGCTCAGCTGAGGTACACAACTCTACCGCACACGATAAACGTGGTCCCCTCCCAGCAGAACACCCTAATTTCTCTGTCACAGCTTGCACAGCTTCCCTTCTCCATCACAGCCAAACCCTTTCTCCACTCACACTACACATTTTAGTTCCCCTCCCAGGTGATTAGATAGGCGATTTTCACACGTTTATCCACTGTAACAAAAAAAGAGAAGTAACTTCTAAGGCAGAAAAAGACGGTAAGTACTTCACTGCATCTGCAGAGCTGAACACTAATGCGTTGGGTGATTTCCTAACCCCGCCGGAGGACTGCATAACTGCTCGGTGACACAGCCGATGTCCACACAGTAGGATTCAGGCCAGGGGTTTAGAAACCACATGCTCGAACTGGATGCGCATTACTGGCACGGGCTGGGGGCGGTTATTCTTCTTATGACTACGTAAGCCACGATAAGAGACCATCTTTCCACGAGAGTTCACACGGCGTCTGCTTTCAGCAGTACCTGTTAAGCAGAGCGGTGCCTCACAGACCACATCAGCAAGCAAACGCTAACAGATGTGACCTGAAGACCTCTCCGAAAGGTCCCAAAGCACTTCAAAGCATCTGGCAGCCACTTGTCCACAGTAAGCCTTTGCAGGGCGTGTAAACATCTGCACTAAGTACTTAAACCCTGTGAAATAAAGAAGTCAGCAGTACGTTGGGAGAAAAACCGTTTCAGTCTAAACAAGACTTAAGTACTTACCGTACCAGTGACACACTGGCAGAAGGTCCCTATACCCAGACGGAGGAAGGCTTATTTCTTCCAGCATATGAATCGTCTCTTTTAGGTCTAAAAACTACCCCTCGGGCTTAATTTTAGGCTAATTGCCATTTTCTATTCGTCTTCTAGAATGACAGGAGGCAGAATAGGGAATATAACCTGCCAGACGACACAAACACGCCTGGGAGGTTACCGAATGCCCACGAGTCACATACGCTGCTTTTTCCAAAACAGCTATTCTTCTTCAGATGAGATTAGCAGCAAGCAAATCCTGCACGCAGCACAGGAGCAAGCTCAGCACTCGAGCAGTTCTGCATCCACACTCATCACATCCTACGTCAGGGACAGACTGAAACAAGGTGAAAGACAACTCAGAGACCAGGACAGTATTTTTCCTGTAGAAAACAAGCAAGCAAAATTAGCTTTAAAAGTTCAGTATAACACAGCTAACAATGGCATTTCCCAGCCAACTACACTATTTCAGAAGTGGGATGTGCAGATTTTTTGGCCAGAGTCCCAATGTGAACTTTATCTGTCAACATACCACGTTGACAGAAAGTCTAAGTAGATTCCTCTTCCTCCCCCCAAAATCCAAAGTGTTCCAACCAGAGATTGTGGCTTTGGCTCATCATCAGTTCTTCGCATCTCTGAGGCTGTCACCATCTGTTGAATGCTTTGTTTTAAAGCAAAACTCCTTATTTCCTAAGTTTATGTTGTGCTGAGAGATTTTTACTAAGAAAACTAGAGGTCAACAATGAAATATTCTGAACGTGCAGCCAACAACCACAACATTCACGGCAAGCAAAGGAGCACTGTGAGAAATTAAAGAGCAACTATCGAGCTATGCTGTGTGAGGTCATTAAAGCTTTTAGGAAAAAGTCTTGCAATTCCTATCGTTACCTGCTATAACTGTTCACACAAAGCTTATTGACAAGACTAGATGGTCCTCATTTCAGTGTCATTTACAACTGGAGCTCAACAAGTCTCCGCCTGGACAATCCAAGACCTCTCTGTTCAACCAGTTGTGTATGTTTAACAGAAAAATTAAACTTAAGTGAATATATGTGCTTACATGCTGCATCTAAATAACTAAACAAAGCAATCACCATTACGTACACAAATTCCTCACATGTAAAATTCAGGAGCACATGAACTTATATTGCTAGGTCACACTGCTTTATCACCAATACAATAAATCGATAACATCTGTTATCTGTACATTTAAAACCTTTCTGTTCCGTAAGGCTTTCCTAGGAGGACAGCAGGTGCATCACTTCTAATCCTGCCCAACAGTTGTTTCCAGCATTATCTCATTCTAGCTCATCCGGCCTCTGCACGACATCGGGCAATGGAGAAGCGCAAAGGAAACCAGTGTTTGTCAGATGACCATTGTGACTGCAGCTGGATGTTTCAGTGTCATCGACGTTTCTCTCACTTTCTGAAGCTAGTTTCATATATTGGTATATTAACAACTGCCCAAGCTAGTCCTTAAGCAATAACTGATGGCTGTAAAACCATTACCATTTTTGTCTTTAAGTTCACCTGCAGTCATCCATATTCCCATGATGTCATGCCCATACCAGAAACGGCTTGACAGCAGTCCACCCTGCACAGTGGCACACGGATACGACAGGCTGGTACTGACAGCGTGTTTCTACATTTCTGAAACTTTTGCCTATTCTCCGTAACTTAGCCTTTTTTTTTTTTTTAAAAAAAAAAAAAAAAGCAATTAACTGTCATTTCTTCCAAATTGTAACCCAGAAATGGGATTTCCTTTCTAGCGTGGACAATGCTGTCCTACACGTCACGGCTTGTGGCCATTACACACACGTTAACAAAGCAAAAAAGCAAAGGAGAATCTGAATCCTGGTGTTCAAAGGGCGTGATTATACCTGACCTGTCTGAAGGGCAAGACAAACCCTGCTCCAGCCTTCAAAAGTAGATTAAGATTTGCTTGCAAGCCGTCCTACCGGCTTCAGCAGGCGCTGAGCTCTGCCAGATTAGGTGTTCCCGTGTTAAAACTGCAGTCTTTCATCAGAGGTGCCTACTCTTAGATTCAAGAGCTGTCAAGACCGTTGAAAGTCTTGAAAGGCTCCAGATTTTTGTAACTGCTTGCATCAAAAATAGATGGTACCCCGTGAGAGAAAAGTGAACACCACAGGGAAAGGCTTCTCATAAGCGTAATTATACCAAGATGACAGTTGCCATTGGCTCAAGATGTGCAGCCTGCCCGCTCCCAGGGCACATTACAGTTTCAATACACAAATCAAACTTTCCTCCTTCAGTAGAAGGTGCAACAGTTCTGTGCCGCATGCCGGACCCTTAAATAAAACACTGTCCAAAACCATGATGCATTTTCTACAGAGAAGGGGCAACAAAGCAACAGGCCCTCAATAAAGGAAAAAGTAAGGGCCCGCTGCTCCCTAAACCTAAGCCCCACTATACCTATTTAAGGACACAGAATAGAGAATCACTTTATGGAAAGAACATTTATTTTTGTTTCAAAACTTGTGATCCATAGAAATACAATAAAATCAACATGTACACAAAACTTTAAAAAAACCAAAAACCTTTGGTTCAAAGAAATATTTAACATCTAAATCTTTTGAGGTACAAAAGGCACGAGACCAGGCACCCAAACATACCGAATCGCCCACAGCACTGTTTGCACCGCTAGCACAGAGAAAGCTGGGAGGGTGGAAGGGAGGTCAAACGATGGCAGGGGGAAGATGGAAATAACAGCACCACAACACAAGTATGTGTACAACGCCATTTACTTTCTTTCACAGGTGTTACATATTTTGTTGTCCTTTTGGGGTAAAGTGCCAGGACCCTTGGAGAAAAGGATGGATCATTTCTTAGAAATGAACTGGAAGAACAAACAGTAGAAAAGGAGACAGAGAAGCAAAGGCTTGCAGCCGGTTGGGTTTCAGTCGACCTCTGTTCTCCCACAAGGTCTTAAGAATTCATTTCCTCTTTCGTGAAACCATTTGTTTGAAACTGTGGAACAAGGATGTGAAATTAGTTACCACCACGTACCCAGTGCGTGTACCACTGCAACACAGACTATTACTTCAAGTAAAATCTCATCTCTCAGTCTGAGGATCCCTGCTTGTACTTCTCTGCCCATCCAGTGGGAAAGACGCAGGAACATTCAAAGGGCTGGGGAAGAAAGGATCTTTCCAGTTGCACAATTCTGGGACCAACAGTAACAGAGCAGTGCATTCTGGGTCCGGTATCACTTACAGACCAGTATGCTCTGGCACTCCAGGGGAATACCTTGGAGGCCGGGGGAGGTGGGTATGGGAACAGATGACACAAAGCTTGAGAAGCTTTCAGCAGTTAGCAGGAATTCCCAGTCTCCAGACACTCACATTTACCTTACAAGGAGCTCTCCTCCTTTTACAGTTAAAACTACGCACACGTCTTTGTAGGAACAGATCTGATTCTACTCAAATGATAAATCAAGTCATCCCGATGCTGACACACTACACAAGCCCAGCGACATTCTTACACACTTTGTGCTGTCATTTACACAGGTAAAAAAAAATAAAAATCACTAAAGCTACAGCTGAACAATGTAGCTGCTGAATACTACACAATACTGATAGCAGGAGTTTTCATTATGGCCAAATGGCTCCAGTAGTTAAAATGGCAACACCCCGGTTATTAAATGCCGTTGTAAGGGTTCAGTATATCGCCAGCTTTGCATACACACACGCCTTCCTTCAGGTTTTGTTCCTAAAGGAGTATTACTTACCCCATTTACACCCTACTAGTACTGGGCAAGCTGCGTGCCTTGTTCTATAATCACCCTCGCCACTTCTGAAAAGATTGTACCAAAACACTGCTGTTCCCTGAAAAGTGAAATCAGATGTGGTTTAGTGAGAACCCAGTCAATATAATCATTCAGGTTACAGTAAGGGGGGGGAAAAACACCTACAAGTTCAGCTACAGGCGTTTAGGGAACACTTTAACATAGGTCACCACTGACAGCACATAAAAAACCCCTCAGTCCTCCTCTATTAACTCAGCTATGTTCAGAGTAGAGGTGAGTTCTATCTGACCCCAAGTTCATTAGTAACAGCTCTACACAGAAACCATTCTGTTATACACTAAAACGAAATAAGCAGCCCTGAAGTCTACACCATCAGCTACAGCTGCCTCGACACACGGCAGCCTGTGGATCAAGTTGCCACGAACAGCGCTTTGTCACTCTAGCTGCCTTTCAAACAGACGCAGGACTGCACCGAGGAAGCGACAGTAACGGGAAAGAGGAGAAATCAAGCAAAACACATGAACAGACTTTACCTTCTTGGGCCATATTGCTGCTCCAAAATCTGGGAAAACCGTAGCTCCTCCAGCTTCTACATCACTCATCTGAGAAAACAAAGTCCACAAACAGTCCATTTACAACAGTTTTTGTACACGCAGTCCCACAAGCTAAAGTGCCCCAAGCCCTAACACAGAGAGATTTCTACCTGCACCTCTACGGGAGGCGCTGATGAGGAACGGATGCACTTCAACCAGCACGAACTGCAAAAGTAACAGTACCTGCTATTGAAGGCTTTTGTTGCAGCTGAGGGCTTTTGTTCAGCGCTTCGTCTAGATAGATATAATCTATTGCACAACCAAATAGCCATGAGAAGTTGTGTAGCTGCGGCGTTAATACGCTAGTACTCTGCAACAAGGGAGAGGACTTCAGAGTAAGTCAGTTTCAAGAATTTCATTCCAGTTTATGATCCAATCAGAAAACCAAGTAAGTGTCTGTTAAACCACATGTTTCCTCATAAATTGAAACCATGTCTTTGGAACTGATTTTCATAATTTAGTTTACGCATGTTGGTGAACCACTTCAAAAACTATACAAACTATTAGAAAACCTCACTTTCTGCACTGTTTCTATGCTGTTCACCAGCGATGTTATACCACTTCGAGTGCTTTGTGCATCTCAAGCTTTAATACACCGAGCTACGTGACGCTAAAGAAAAGCATATATCTTTATGCTTTGCCCTTCTACACTGGAATGAATTTAACCCTATCGAATTCATCAGTAATGATGGATTCACTATAAATTCTAGACTTGATCCAAACCCCGCTGAAGATCCTGGAAACACTCCCGTTAAAAACAGAAAGTCTTTCCACTGATTTCAGTGAGTTTTTGATCAGATTCTAATTAAAAGAAACAAACGAGTCAGATCCAACTCCCACCAAATTTGAACAGAACTACTATTAATGCACTCCCCGAGTCCTCACGTTCTCTATCGTAACTTGGATTTCTGTGTAAAGCAGATGTTATTACCACTCTGGTGTCCTCCTGCTTGGTACCTACAATAAAAGGGCATAAGATGCCACAGGTGCACAGGTTTTTGCCCCTTCCAACTAGAAAGCATGTGCATGCAACTTGGCAAGTTAATACCTACGTCTCAGCAACACAACCACTCTTTTTAGTAAGGGTGTTGGTACACGTATGAGATGTTCTACGTGGGACATACAAGGGTAAGTCACTCTTGACCATGTACAACTGGCAGAGAATAAGGTGCATATTATTCACTCTAAATCAAGGCTTGTCCAAAAGTCTGAGAAGCAAACAAAATTCAGGTAGAGGCAATTTAAAATTAAAGCCTCTTAGCAGCAGACTATTTCACAGCTACTTATCTTATTCCAATTCTTGTTTCGGGGATTATTTCCTCCCTCGCCACATCAAGTCGAAAGTATTTCTGGTTCTGTTTTGAGCTGCGTTTCACATTCAAAATACCAGCTCAGCCATAAATATTTTATCACAGAATTTTAAATTTGAAGTCGCATCACTCAGAAGCTAGACACTGTAGATGAGGCAATCTAATTACTGATGTATAAGTATAGGTTGATAGATAAAATATTGTCAGAAGACTACTGTGAAAACACTAGGCCACCAGTATCAGTGGCAGTTATGTTTACGATTCCAGTGTACATGGTCTGTAGGCTGTACAACGCATGCAACTAACGCATCTTTCCAATTCTGCACCTGTAACCCAGTTGCACCGAGTTTATTAGCTGTGCCTCCTCCATTTGCTGAAGTGACAGCTATGCCAGAGTAACTCCAGCTTTGACAAACAGCTAAAACGGAGGCTGACAGACCACAACATCAAGTGCTGTCCAACAGTGGAGGATAGTCAGGTTCTCAAACAGCGTACCACATGAGGAGTCCCCAGGAACGCGTCTTTGAGAAATAAGCCAAATCCTCCTCTCCCACCAACAGGAATTCAGTGAAGTCAAAGACTTCACCGTAGAGTGGCCCAAAGAGGAAGCCAGGCCCAATATGCGAATTTTCTGCTCTGAAGTTAACTACCACCAGAATTCTATCAACTGAGACGGGACAGCACCTGATGCTGCGAGAATAATGAAGTCCCTACTTCCAGATGCCAGGGAATCGCTACAAATAACCAACTGCACAAGCTGTAAACAAGATGCTGCTAAAGTTACACTCAACGCAAGGATCATCATACTTACATAGTTTAAAAAAGTGGCCACACGATTTCCAGTCCCTAACCGCTTGAAAGCATCTGGCTCATCTTTCTATAAAATTAAATGAGAATAACTGCAAACTTCAAGCTCACGGACAGCAGACAAACAGAGGTACTTACATAGTTAAGAAACGTCGCTAGCCTATTTCCTTCCGATTTGAGTGTGCTGTCAAAGGGTCGCTGTAACAGACAACAACTTTAACCCAAGTTCCAAAGGGGCTCACACTTGAGTTACATATGTGTAGCTCTGCAGAGAGATCTCTAAGCCCAGTTTAAAGAGTTGGAATAGAAAGGGGACCGTTCATATGGGGCAACATTAAAGCCATTACAAACTGCAGCCAGGGTGCATCACTGCATGCACACAGCGCTCGGATGCTGTGAGAAGTAGCACTGAAGCAATTCTTAGGGCAGAGTGGAAGCAATGTTTTCAGGGCCTGTGGCACAGATGTTACCCAAGCAAAGTTAACAACAGGCCATTACTGTACTCTACACCGATCCCAAGTCAACAACTGAGGGGAATATGAAAAACTCATCTTCAGTGGCCTTTAGATAACATACTAGATTCTTGTAAAAGTAGTAGTGACTCAAAGAAATTCTGTCACAAGAAGAGAAAATGCATTTTTTTTGCCAGCAGGCAAAATTGCAGAATAGCAATAATGAACTTTCAGGTGGTTGCCTGTTTAGGACTAAGGACCACATCAAAAAGATCAAATTGTCTTTACTCTGTAGGAAACATTTTGAGTTTTGTCTGCCAAGTATGAGATCACATCGGTGCCAGTTTAGAAGCGGAAAGTATATCTAGAATACCAATGTGTCTCTCCTTCCTTCGAAAAAATGCAATTAACAGTTTATTTACATTGCTAATAGTCAGGAAGTAATTTCAGCCAGGAGTCATTAAAGTGCACTCTTCTACACAAAACCAATAATCTTTAACATTTAAAGCAAAGAAATCAGTATTAGAAAAGACAAACAGCAAGGAAAACCACAGACATTATCTCTAAGATTTTAGAGTCCAATCCACTTGAAGTATATTTCAAGAAATAAAAGGTCTTTCCTGAAATGGGTTCATGAAAAAAAAAAAAAGCACCACCAAAAATCAAGATTTTTACATCCACGTATGCAAATTCAATGCAAAAGAGCCAACATAAGAGCACTGAGATTCCCTGCTTTCTGCCACTACTGCCAAACCCAGGTCCAGCCCTGCATTTCGGAACGTCAATGGCAAAAGATTTCTCTAACTTTTGAGCGACCAATAAAATCTCCAAGTTGTAATATGCAACTATTACCGCCTCCCTATTTGAGAACCGCAAGGGAACAAAAAGCCGCAAGGCTGATCGGGAGCTGGGGAGAGACAGCAGTACCTCTGTATTTCAACACCGAAATCTGTGATGCACAGAGAGCCTGCAGGACCAGCCCAAAACTATGGCAAATTCTGCGATTGCCTTGCCTTAACTGAGGACTGCAGCCAAGGTTACGTTCCAAGTGGAGCTCTGCCCCAGCTGCCTAATCCAAAAGTAAAGTCCACACTGGCCAATTTGATGGCTGAGGTCCTTGAGTTCAAAGGCTTCGAAGAGAATTTAAGAGCCTTTGCTTGACTCAGGAAGTGAAGCAGTCTTGAAGTTAACAGGAAAATTCTCTCAACAGGCCAAAGCTAACGAATATGAGCTTCCACAGTGCCGAAGTTTAGGATTTATTTTTATTTTTATTTTTTTCAAACAGTGCTAAGTAGAGTGCTCTCAATTCTGCACTCAATTATCAGGTCGCGCTCCGGCTGCAGCAATCCCTTCTACCAGGTAAAACCACTGGGACAGCCTGAATTAAGCCAGATTCCTTTGAAATGCCACGGTTCTACTGGCAACCAAGGCATCGGATGGATTTTATACTTGAAATTACCAGTCACCATAGCTTTTCAGTATGATTAGTACATTCACAAACTGGTTTAGGGCGACAATTAAGAACCTGTTCCTCTTTTCTCCCCATCTGCAGCAAACCAGAGCTGTTATCTGCCAGGTAGAGCCCTCTAGTGCCTAGTGCAGATCCAGCACCAATAAGCTGCAGTATCTCCAGCTCACTGTAGCACCGTCCTCCTGAACACAGACCCAACAAACCCTCTTCGGACCCTATAGCTGCACCCACACTAAGGGTTTTGCCAGAAGGGCTGTATGACCCATGACGATTTCCATAACAGCTACTTTTTTGGAGGGAAGCAAAGGGACATCTCCTGCTCAGCCAGCTCCTGCAAAGTTCATTTAAAATACCCAACAAAGCAGGATGCAGACAACCTTCTTGAATTCAGAAGCCTAATGGAACAATGCAGACTCACAACCCAGGGCTTGCAGACCTCAGTTTCCTAATGAAGTAATGGAAAGAGCATATTTGAGTGCTGCATGACTCCCTTTTAGTGTCTCTCTGCTGTGCAAGGAACCAAGGTGACAAAGATAAGCAGGCAGATTTGTTCACTGTTCTGCTGAACTTTCAGCGTCACAGAAGGCAGTGCGAAGGCTTTTTAAAAGTCATAATCCATCCATGCAACAGGGCTATACATTAAGTGTTTTAACAGAAGACAGTTTCCACAGTTTTCTCTCAAACTGTTCCCCCCTCCCCACCAAGAAATAATTCAAAGTGTGATCTTACCCTAGAAAAATCGAAGTGTGGCTCATACTGCCCTCCCATTCCATAGTTGGCAACCTACAGTGTGGAAGAAGGAACCATAAACATCTACTGAACTGCAAGTCACTGCTGCAGAAGATAGCGTTTGCCCTCAAGAGATCCAAAACATGCTTTGAGAAACAGCACTTTGTGGCCAGATTGTTATCTACAGCACACCAGATTTCTCTTTAGATTGCCCGAAATGAGGTACATGGATGAGAAACAATTTAAGTGCTTTTTCCCCTTCCTATTTGAAGGGTTTCACTTGAGAGTGTTTCTGAGTACCAAACATTTCTCAGTGGCAGCATTCTACTTATCAGTACGAGAGCCTGTTTTAACATGAATTAGCAGCAATAGTTTTACCATGCTCTTGCTCTCTCTGAAGAGGAGGGAGCTGAGTGCATGGATTTCTCTAGTACGCGTGTCCAAACTAGGAGATATGCAGCCCAGAATTAAATTCTGGGTCACACATGTACAATCTGTTACATACATATGTCCATCCAGGAACACAGAAAGCTCAAAGTAGCTTAAAAGCACCACTTTCCTTACTCTATCTGAAGATCACAAAACTTATGATTTAGTTACTGTGAGGCTGCACTTAACATGTCTCCAAGACCACTATGCAATTACCTGGTTCCTGTGGATGGCCAGTAATCAACAGCAGTTCCATCAGGCCTAAAACAGGAATTCAAGCAGCATGCAGGAAGAGAAGCAGTGAACAGGCTAAGGTACAGCTATTCTGGCAGTGCTGTACCACTCCTCTCTTTCTCCCCAACAGCCAGCCAAAGATCAGACTTCATATGAGAATATAGCAGGACTATGAAAAATATTTTGGTCTTTGAAAGCTTTACCAGGAAAGAGGTTCAACCTTTGCAGACTTGAAAATAAGTGGTAGGCATTTTCCTCAAAACAAGTCAGTAAATTACAGATTCCTGCACTAAGTTATCTTCTGTTTCTCGGTATCTCCACCCTTCTCTGCCTGGCACACAAAAGGGAAAACATCTACCTGCTAGGTCCTTACAGCTAGCAGGAGCTGGGAACACCCCACACTCTTCATAAACACCTTACTTACCTACTCTGTGTGCTTAGTCAGCAGACAACAGAACCCCTACAAGGGACTGGGCAAGAGCCAGCTTATGTTTATATCTGTGTAAGCACCGGACCACCCTGACCAGCAGCTGATTTTACCAGGATGCAATCTGATGAGACAAGTGTACCAACCTGCAATAGTTCAGCTGTTTTCACTGTTAACCCTGTGATCTGCTGCATTCGTTGATTCACCTTGGCCACAACAGGATCATCATCTTCCTCCAACCACGAGCTGGGATAAGGGAAGAATCAAAACATGTTATTTTGGAACACCAACCGCAACCACCCATTTCCCAAGGCAGAAGGATTCCTCTGCCTTCGGTCAGATGGCTGAAACAGCCATTTACCATGCATTCGTCGTGCAAGCTTTTGCTACATGCAAAGCAGTTCAAGTTTTCAGCTGTAGGTAGCAGATGATGGCTGTTAAGCACAAAAACCTTACAGCTAAACTCTTCTCTATGCTTACCTTTTGGATACCCTGTAGCTAGCCACTGTAAGGACACCGGTTTTGGGATCGCGTACTGTGGCTCGTGCCAGCTGTGTCAAAAAAAATCCCAAAGGGGAAGAAACACATCAACTACAGGTTAGAAAAGAAATTGTCTCTCATCTTAACCAAAATCAACACCCGATTTGTCCAATTTCAACATTTCACTGGATGAAAGTTATCGCTCCAACCTAGAGTTTGTTCTGATTTCATGCTAAATCAGTACATGCAGAAACACAAGTGCAATCCATCACCTACATTTGATCCTGGAAAAAGAATCTGACTGACTGCAGAAGCCATGATATTTGTTAAATCCACAAGTACTGCTTGCTGAACAGGTTTTGAAGGTACTTTTTTTTTTTAACAGCTGGAGTCAATATTAGCAAGAGGGAACAACAACAAAAGTTAACGACATACAAAGCCCAAGTTCTTAGCAAAGAGAAAATATCGTTGGATACTCCATAAATTTAATCAGCCTGCTCCTCATGTGGACTGAAAAAAACCCAACCTCATTACCAGATGAAAAATAACAAGTGAAAACTTTTACAGCCTGAGTTACAAACTATGGGGCAGGCAAATCTGCAACTCTCAACATCACTGTGCTCAGATTTTTCCAGTCGGAAGAGACCTGGAACATCTAATTCACAGAGACAGTTTGAGATGACGTTACTGCATTATGAAGGTAACTCTCCAAACGCACAGTTCACCTGTACATTTTAAACAGCGAGTAATGCATCATCACCACCACTACCAGGGAAAATCTGGAACTTGGCAAACCCGGTCAGATGTGCTGTGGTGTCAAAGCGATAGAGCAGCGCTAGCGTAACACAACAGGTCACTTTGGTTTCATACTTGCAGCTGAGAACAAGAACTGGGACACTCCTTTCTTTGACTGTAAACTCAGACCACATTTAAATTTAACTCCTGCAAACCACAAACACTTTAAATCATGCCTCCTTCCTCCCACTTAATTATAGGTCACAGAAAGCCACCTTATTTGCATTTTCTTCAGAGCACGCAATCATTATTTCCTTCATTTTTTCTCAAATGAGTCTCCAGCCAGCTCTACGGTCCGTGTCAGCTGTCTTGTCCCTATACAAGAGTTCTTGGCATAGCTGTTCCTGTAATTCTGACTCACTGTTATTTTGTTCCAGATTTCTCCTGCATAAATCACAACAGACTGAACATTGCTCTCCCCCTTGTACAACGAAGCCTAGCTTTTGGGATATAATTTAGCTTCCCAAACTTTTCATTCTGCTGCCATCTTCAAGCTTGTATGTATTTGCTTGATTTCAGCACATAGCATTTGTTCTAAATAAACCAGAACTAAAATAAGCCTGACTACATATTCCATATCTCCTCTTCTCTTTCTGGTAGACAGGCTTCTTCATTCAAGAAATATAATCTAGACCTCACTTGGTACAACCAGCTGCTAAATACGAGGCTTCCTCCTTCAGGATGGAGAAAGCAGCCTTATAATAGGCATTTCCCAGGCTTTGAAAAACCATCATAACACGCTGTATCGGTCAGAAGCTTCACCCAGTCTTCCTCTTAGAATCTGCATTTAGTTCAGCACGCACTCCATTGGCTTTTCCTCTGAAATTCGGTATTGCTGAAATCCTACAGCACTGAGTTCAAAGACATTCGGTGTGTCCTCCCCCATGCCATATTTTCCCCTGTTCAGGCATGCCTGTATTGCAGGTGACATCCAGAATTTGGGGAATAAGGTTCTCATACTTCCACGGCAGACCTGTCCCAATGCTATCCACACCAATAAAGTTAAGAATTTTCTCAACCCTTCCCAGTCAGCTCTGATGTATTGCCTGAAAAGTTGGACCTACTTTTTGGAACTGGAGTAAAAGTGATTGCATTTTGCAGAACAAGCATGAAAACCAACTTGAATACTGCTACTCTCAAATATGTACAGATGTTGTTTCTCTACAAAACAAAAAATATTGGCAAGTGTAAACTGCAGATAATGTTAAAGTGCTTGGACCCAAGAGCAGAAATTTCTTGCAAATGCATTTCAGAACAAAGGAAACACTCATCTTTCTAAGCCCAAAACTAACATACTACTTCAGAGTTCTGTCTGAAAGCTTCCATGACTACGAACTAAAATTTCCTGGCCGAAATTAAGCTGTATTTATTAAGGACCAGCTCATCACAGGACTTGCATTTTCCATTCTTTCAGCGGTACTGCAGAATTTAAAGCTATTTGTGCATCTGAGCTATAGAGAGATTTAGAAAAAACTAGTTCTAAGAAAATGGTTGCTTTTTTTTTAATTGAAAACTCTCATCTGAATCTTAAGACTACAACGTTCACCTACTCTTACAGGGACTGATCCCAGTTCTACACTACATAGATTGTATGAAAAATTCCTGTGACATTAGTAATATAAACAAAATTCAGCGAGCAAGACTTAAGACTTTCCATAAAACTTTGACCAAAAAGGGAAAACCAAACAAAAAAATTAAGAGCTACCTTATTCAGAATGTGCTTGATTTGATAAAATAGGTTAATTGATACGCTCTATTTGAATGTTTCCATTTTATCTGAAGCTCTTGAAGTTTTATAGTGTGATGTAATAGGAAAAAGTCTCCATTTATGGAGGTGAGAGTCCTCACTGAGACAGGAGTGTTCTGCCAACACTCCCATAGCTGGCTGGAAGTCACAGAAGTCCAGCTTCACAAACATCCCAAACTAATTATTATTAATAGCCTTAGGAAGCACCAGTTCCTCAATTGGTTTCTAACTATTTATGTTTACGTGTAGAAACACACACAGAAGGGCAATTCTTGACTGGAATTTTAGTATCACGTTTCATAGCAGTAGCTAGAAGAGTGCTAAAGTGAACCATTCATCTACAAAACCAGAAGTGCTTAGTTTTACATGCCTGTCAGACCTGACAGAAAAGTAAGGTGTAGCATCTGCTACTGACCTCACGCTGCCAGACTTTTTTTGGCTAGAAAGGAAACAGTTAGACAGGAAATTCCACTTCCAGAAAAAAATCAGACAAGATAATTACTAGTTTTGCACTGGGTAGCTGCTTTTTTTATTGTGTGCAGAGTCACTCAAATTCACACCACAGGTAACAGGTATTGCGTCAAAACTAGGGCTCCCACTCAAAGCTGCTGCCTTTAACTTGGATCCACACCCAGCATACCGAAGCAGTCACATCTGTTTCTCTGCTGCTCAACAGCAGCTATCTAGGCGGAAAAGTCAGTTCTAAAGTGCTCTGGGAGAGCGACTGTACTGTGCATTCTTCCTTACAACTACTCCATCCTTCCCAAGTCCCAGCCTGGGAATTACTTCAGAGCACAAATGATTTCTCCAGTCTGCGTTAACTGCATCACATTATTCCCAGCGAGCTGCGTGTGGCTCCACAAAAACACTGCAGTTCCATGTGCATGCACCGTGGCATCTAAAGCGCCTGTCTCTGTGCAGGTCTCCACTGTGGTTTAACACAGAAGCAGTGGATTCCAGGTTACTGAGGCAAAAACCCAAACCCCTACACATTCCTCTAGCACAACTTAAAACCCCCATTGTTTCTTCTCAATTCTGTTGGGATTTGGGCTTTTTAAATTCTTTTTTGAAGTTTAGCTCCATCTCAAAAGGCAGGCTTAAGGTATATTGGACACCTACTCCTATCACTGTAAGCCAGTCAGTCATCTACCTTTTCAGGTCTGGTCCCTAGGTTCCTAAAAGGTTTCCAAGGCATTTACTGAGAACTTTGCATAATTAAGTGCAACAATGCATAAATACCTCCAGCAGCCTGGACTTTATGGTTTTACACCACCAGGCAGTTTCGAAATCGTTCCACTTAGGCTCACAAGTGTAGTGTATCATTTCTAGCATGAAACCAGATCTTTCAAATTCTTTGCTTAGTCTTTGCTAATGGAGATTAAAGCACGGAATTAGCAACCACTAGTGAGATGGAACAGGATAAACTTACCCTTGGCTTAGCTAGTTGTTTAATTTTCTCAATTTCTTCATCAGACATGACATCATAGTATCGTACAATATGAGGGCTATCCCATTCATCTTCTTCCTTAAAAGGCGCTATGAGCAGGTGAGGATTTCTGTTTCCATCATGGTACCTACAAAACAGTCTTTTCTGTCTTCGAGGTGTCTGAAACAAAACACCAAACAAAAGATTGTTTGCTCAACCACTTTTCATGAACTTAAAACACGCAAGACAAAAACCACAATGGGCTTCGTTCCACAGACACTGGAAAAGTCATCAGCTGACTAGCAAATTTAAGAGGTAAGCATGAGTGATTCTGCAATTTACTGCAAATTAGAAACCCCAACATATGCCATCTCAAGGTACCACTTAGCAACATCTGAAACACTAACCTTTAGCAGAGTTAAACCATAATAAGTCACAGATTAAGCAAATAACTACACAAACAGCCAGCTGTAAAAAAAGTCTGGTTCTTGTAATTAAGACTATGCAGATCAAATAAATGGATTCCTTTCCTTGCACTGAGAATTAAAGCCACATTTGTTCAGAGGTTCTCGAGACTGGTTGGTGAAAACAGTCACCCCAGAAAGACACGTCTTTAAGATGCAAAAAGAGAGGAATAGTGTGATTCTGTAAGTGTGGCAAAGCATAATGAGCTCTCAGTGGAAAAAGCCTCCCGGTATATCGGTACAGCCAGCAATTGAAACGGCTGAGGAGACACACTGGGGAGAATCAACTGTCAACAACCTTTAAGAGGTCCAGTTCAGAGCTGGTTTTCTGTCTGGGATTAATAGCTAAAGAGAGGCCAAGACATAAGGTACAAATCTCAGCCTGGGCACAACTATACTTAATTTTTTCTTCAAAAACAGCTTCACAGAACGCAAAAAACTTAACACCTCCCAGCAAGCTTGATGACCCTTATGCAAAGGCAGCATAGTCAGGAAAGTCTTGCCCTTCTCTTACCATTTTTACCCCTTCACCTCTGCAAAGGGCCTCATAGATGTCACGCTCCGGCAAGTAGTCGAGAGGCCTCTCATAGGCACCACTTTGCACCACTGGTTCTGTCGTTGTCACAGTCTTGTTCATTGACTTCTCTTTCTCCTTCTCCTCTCTCTCCTTCTCCAGCAACTTCTCAAAGTACCGCAGATTACTGCCTGCTCTCTCATGAGTACTGTCTTCATTGAGAGAAAACCAGACAGAACCAGTGATTTATGCGATCTCATGAACTGTTAATACAAACAAGTCTATGTATCAAGACACAGCAATAATTCTCCCCTTCCTATAGCATTATCAGGTAACCAAAGGCATTGGTGCCAATCTGCACTGAAAACTAGCACTGGGAAGTTTCTCTCGTTGCAGGGGGAAGACAGGCATAGCCTGTGAAAGAATCATTTCTGGAAGGACCTATCACAAAACTTGTATTTCAGGGGAAAAAAAAAAAAATAGGATTTTTGGTCTTCACATCCCTCCTTTTATCTCAACTTTTCTGCCCAGTTCTACCTCAGATAAGCACATCATAGAGCTCATCAGCAGAGACCAAGCTAGCCTACTTATTGCACCCCTCCTCTCCACCGTGCTTCTCTCATCCCCCTGCACAAGCATGCTTTAACCACGGACTGTGGTGGAGTCCCAGCCACAGACTTCAGTCCCAAAGACTGCTTCCAAAGTCAGGAAGCTTGGAGGTATGCATGTCCATGGATACAGCATCCATCTCTAGATGTTTGTAACAGGTTTATATGGGAGGTAGCCTGGATCACTAGCATCAGTGGACCTATCATTAATGAGTTTATTAATGATGTTGGTATGAATTAATAAACAGAATCATAGAATAGTTTGGGTTGGGAGAGACCTTTAAGAGTCATCCAGCCCAACCTCCCTGCAATAACCAAGGACATCTTCAACTAGATCAGGTTGCTCAGAGCCCTGTCCAACCTGGCCTGGAATGTTTCCAGGGACGGGAGGGACATCTACCACCCCTCTGGGCAACCTGGGCCAGAGTCTCACCACCCACACTGTAAAAAATTTCTTCCTTTTATCTAGTCTAAATCTTCTCTCTTAGTTTGAAACCATTACCCCTCGTCCTGTCGCTACACTCCCTGATAAAGAGTCCCTCCCCATCTTTCCTGTATCCCCCCCCTTTAAGTACTGGAAGGCCATATAATCCCAAATCCCTTCAGTCCCTTCATCCCCCAGCCTGTACTGATATCAGGGGTTGCCCTAACCCAGGTGCGGGACCCTGCACTTGGCCTTGTTGAACCTCATGAGGTTCTTACCCACTTGCCCCACTGTCTATGTCATTGATGAAGATATTAAACAATACTAGTCCCAACACAGACCCCTGAGAGACACCACTTGTCACCAATTTCCATCTGGACATTAAGCTGCTGACCACTACCCTCTGGATGCAACCATCCAACCAATTCCTCATCCACCGAACAGTCCACCCATCAAATCCATATCTCTCCAGTTTAGAGAAGGATGTTGTGAGGGACCGTGTCAAAGGCCTTACAGAAGTTCAGCTAGATGACATCTGTAGCTCTTCCCTTGTCCACTGATATAATCACTCCATCATAGAAGGCCACTAGGTTGGTCAGACAGGACCTGACCTTGGTGAAGCCGTGCTGTCTGTCTCAAATCACCTCCCTGTCCTCCACATGCCTTACCATAGCTTCTAGGAGGATCTGTTCCACGATCTTCCCAGGCACAGAGGTGAGGCTGAAAGGATGATAATTTCCAGGGTCCTCCTTTCCACCGTTTTTAAAAATGAGTGCAAGATCCATCATCAACAGATCTTTACCCAGCACAACTAAGAAGGAACAATTCCCTGTTCACCACAAAATATTTCTGGACACTAGCACCTATAACAGTTTCTTTCCCTTCTGACCCTCCCAAGTTTGTTGTGTTTATCTTATTTAACTAACCCAGAAGGCCACAGAAGTAACCACTCATTAGAGCATAGGCTAATAGTGGCCAGATAAGGAAGTTGAGCCCAGGGCAGGGGAAGCTGCTGTTCCCAGGAGGGACTGCCAAGTCTGTTCCACTGTTTGGTGCTGATAAGGATTTGCATTCTGCTATCAGTGCTAAACCCTGTTATTGCAGAGGGAGCTAGATTCAACACGTATTCATATTCTTGTAAATTTTAAACTACGAATTCCAGTGTCTGCAGAAATTAGACTGATACACATTTCTCAACAGAAAGGCTTCACCCACTCTCAGGATGCAGCTAACATCTAAATTAAGAACCATAGCTGATTAAAAAACCATACAAATACATAACACAGTAAATGTTAATTTTAATTCCAATGCAGGAAGCAGGCAGAGTTGTGTAGGATGCAATGCTTATTTGCTTACTCAAGAGGAAGCTAGAAACAGATCAGAGATAAAAGGAGGTTTTAAGATACTCAATCTGCTCTAGATATTCAGAAATAAATACTTTGAGATCTCAGGTAAAGTATTCTTCTGGCTTCAAAGAGTACCTGCACTGAGGAATAAAGAGAAATACGTGTAGTCAGTAGGAACTTACAGAAGATACAGCACTCTGCCTAAGCCCATAGTAGCCTTGACCTCCAGTTGAGAGAACTCAGACTTTAACCATTACCAATCACAACATCTCAGTACACCGAAGCAAAGCACACAGGTGCAGTGACACACATATTTGGTCTTTGAGTAATAGCAGCATAGACTATAAGATAGCTTGTTAAAGATACTTCATGCATAAGTAGACTGTTGGGGTTTTTTTCCAGGACCTATTACAAGTCACCTGGCAGGATATCCTTCCAGTCAGCTCACTAATAGGTATGGGCCACGACTGTTCTTGGCTCTGTTGCTGGCAACACTCCCCAGCACTAGAATAGCGGGTTTTTTGTTCTTACCAAGGGATATCAGGCGTCTGGTAAGCTCCATGGCTCTGTGTAAATCCCCAAACTGGAAAACAGCATAGCTGAGATAATCTAGGATCTCCACTTTGCTGACTGTCGTATCCTCCCCTTCATCATGTTGTTTTAAGGCTTGTTCCATCCAGAGTACTGTGTGATAGTAGTCTCCGTCATTGTAAGCAGTCTTCCCCATACCAAAGCAGTCACCTACTGTCAAAGAGGATCTGTATTTTGTTCCTAAAAGTAAAAAGATAGCTTTAAGCAATCCACACAGAAGCATCTTTGCCTTCAAATACACAGGACACATTGAGGAATATCTGTAAATACAACAGATGATAAATCCAAAAAGGCTTCCAAAAGCCAATACTTTGACAACATTTCAGGTTCTGTACCAAACTGATCACCTTCAGAATTAAAGATTACATTCTAAAGATTACGTTCTGTGGCATTAGTTCCTTTGGAAACCAAGAGAAGCTTAACATAGAAGTTACAGCGTTAAGCTATTGTGTTTTCTGTTGTAGATAAAGGCAGAGCAGACTAACAGCTTAACAGATTTTACTGAACCTAAAAATTAACAGTGTTAGATGATCAGAGAAGCCTGACTATATGCAGAGCTAGCTTGTTTGCTCTTTACTGGAGGTGTATATTTGTGCATAAGCAAGTTGATTGCTATTTAGACAAACTGGGTACACATTTGACTGTAACTGTGCCCTGATTTCTGGTTGCTCCAGCTCAGCAGATGCACAGATAAGACTTCATTTTAAGTTCATTATTAATAACCTGCATATAATAACTAAGCCTGTTTTGTCAGCTCATCTACCCACACTCTCATGAAGCCTACTCAGTTCACCAGTAGTGTGTTGCTCACAACCATAACCTGTTTCAGTAAGTCTCTCATAAGCAGCAGCAACAAACACTTATCAGGATTCAGCTGCCAAACCACTGAAGCACCCCGATATATCTATGTACTTTCCAAAACATTTCTCTGTGGCAAAAACTGTTAGTCCCCATTTCACAGAAAGAATAGGAGCAAAGAGATTCAACCAAAGCCTCACTGGAAAACCACAGCAAACAAAAAGAGAGCCAAGCTTTGCCAGAGCCATCAGAGCAATGAATTATGGAGCAGCTCCTTCCCTCGGTTCATAAGGTACTGGGGACAGGAAGTACCCATAGTATTTGCTTACACAGTAACCACCACAAGAAAGTATGTTGTCCTTTGTTGTTTGGTATAGCGATCATAAAAAAAAAAAAAAATCAGCATTGTCTTTTAAAGTAACTCTAATTAAAAAAACCACTACTTGAGCTGGTCACTGCAGACTGTGGCACCTTGGCTCAGGTGGGAATCACCTCAAGGCTGTTCTCAAAGTGCTGAAGCAGATACGCCCTCAAGCATCTAATCTGCGCGGACTTTCAGCACCATGGTTCTTCCTCACTACTGAAAAAGGACTTTTGAAGAGAGTTTAAGGATGTTACCACTTCCTTTTAAAGTAGAGGAGACCTTTGTGCACTTACCTGGTAAGTTCCCTCTTGAGAGAGTTTCAGGATCCAGTTTGTATGTGTCCTGTAGGCGCATCAGAGCCTTTGCAGCTCCAGTCTCATCTTCTTCAGTTGGAAAAAACTGACGCTGAATTGTAAGATTTGCAATAAAGCCTTTGCAGTAAAAGGGAAAGATGTTACTTCCAGAGTCTGAATAAATATCAGTACCAGATTAACACAGAAGAGGAAACATCTGCTTTGTTTTGGGAATTGAGACTCAAATAATCCAGGTTTAAAGCCTCCTATTAGGCTCTCAAGTTACAAAAACATTGTTTTCTGTCTCATTTTAGGAAATACAGCTCACGAGCAAGAGACAAAGCATAAATAACTAAACACCCCCATTTTCTTGTGCCACACAATTACTAAAGTACGATGTGAATCTAATAATCTTCATTCTCCTATAATGTCTCCTAGCACAAAAACTTGATAGCTTTCATCAGTGCTCTTGCAAAATATGCACAGAGACAACCACGGATCATAGTACCAGACAATGATCTCGGACTCTGTACTCCAACCTGTAAAGCCACGAGAGCTTTCCATGTCTCAGCTCAAGGAACAGAGACCCCGATCCACGATCCCCTAAGTAGGGGTAGAGCCTTACTCAGTAAGAAGCTTTTAAACCTGACACGTAAAGACAGGTGACATTTAGAAATAAAATTAAATGCACTGCATAAATATATCAAGGCTGTATAGCAGGTTGGTTGGGCAGATGCAGGGACAATCAACTGAAGGAAAACCACCCAGCCATTTCCAGTCATGTAGCAAGTAAAACTGGGAAAGGAAGCCTTTAGAAAAAAGAATTAATGACAGAAGTACTCAATAGAACTGAGTATTTTATTTCCATCTAGGATGACTATTCCAAAAGGCAATAAAAATCTTGGCTGGAAAAAACTTCAAAGTACCTAAATTTTAGCAAATGCAAAGTAGAAACGGAAAACATGCAGTGTTCTGCCTGAAAAACATAGCCTCTTCTCCCTTACTTTCAAGGAGTCCAGTAAAAATAAACCTGCACTTAAAAAAAAAAAGCAAGCTATGGAAGCAAATTCAGGCAGACACTTTGACAATATGATGCAAAAGCAAAGATTAGTACTGGGAACATTTATTTAGAAGGACAGGTTTACAGACAGCAATTGTATATTATCCTGCTATCGACAGATTGAGTACAACATCTGCCAACTGTTAATGCTGGGATTGATATGAATTCCTTCACCAATTCAGTACAGGTCTCGTATTCTGATTCTTCTATCTAATCTACTGATCAACGTGGTCAAAAAACAATGGTCACCAAAGGAAGCGGGAGACTGGGAAAGCAGATGAGTAAGTTTTTATGTAAGAGGAAGATAAAGCTTAAGACTAAGCGTAAAACAACAGTTGCCACCACAGCTGACCGCTTTGGTATATCCCATTCTCCCCTTTGCCCCAAACAGCACAAGCCAAACAAAACGCAACAGGCCTAGAACAGATAACAGTTGGAGTCTTGACAGATGTGGTTCAGTAGCAAGTTTCACTCACTTGGGTAACGAGTAAACAAGAGGCCAGTCATTAGTTTAAGTTTCAAACAAGCTTGGCAATAATATTTAAACCACAGCTGAATCTGCAGCTTTGCAGAATACAAGGAGGATAAACAACTGTGTTGTAAAGCTCCCTCCTACTGATAGCTTCTCCCCTGTCACTCCTTACCATTTGTTGTATCCTGAAGAACCAGGTTTTCCAATTCCAGCCAGTCAGTGTTTAAACGCTTCACCAGTTTATATGCATTCACAGGATGTGCCAGATACCCTTCTGGATCAGAGGTCGATTTACTAGTCAGTACCTCCATTTTTTCAGCCCAGCTGGAACGAGAAGTGTAGTCCTCAGTCTGAGAACAATTTATGAGTACATGCCTTCCTTCTCAAGTCATCCTAATTACACAGCTAGAATCAATTTATTGCTGCTTTCACCATCATAACCAGCTTTCAAGCTTTTAACTTAACAAGGATAAAGTGAAGTACAACTGTGTTTTTTTTTTAAATTACAATAGTCTTTCTTTTAAAAGAAATTTGTTTCCCTGCTTACTACTTTAAACCTTACTACAGTGGGCGTGCATCTCACTTACAATGAGTCTTAGCCATCAATTTTCAGCATGCTGCACTTCCGAAAATAACGAGATAGAGCACACAATCACTGCGAGTGTCACTTATCTGAGTAAAAATACAAGCATAAATAAAACCCCAAGAGCTTTTTAGCTTTATGGAAACGAGACCTTAAGCTTTGATTTTCAGACTGGGAACCCTCAGACAGTGGCAGTGCTGTCAGTCACCCAGATTGCACTCTTGGTCAGCTTCAAAGCAGTAGTGGGAAACTTCACCCTCTGTGTTATGGTACATTCGAATTGCCAACTACATTGCTGATACTTAAGTGAGCATTTCTTCTGTTGCCCTTCTTGTTATCCCTTAACACAAACATCTGGCACAGCTGTGTGCTCCTCTTTCAGTACTCAATAGGAAGAAAACACTCTGCTGAGTTAAGAGTGTAACAGAACTTAAGAAATCCCCTGAGAGCCTGTAATCTCAGGCTCAGTAAGCCGTGAATGAACTACGGTTGCAAACAATTTTACATAAGCGCAGGTAAATATTGTCAGACTACCTGGCTGCTTCTTCTATGCTATGAAGTTGCAACAGAACTCAAGATGTTTTTTTTCAGAGATCTTTTGTAGAGATATCAGATTAACACCATGTATTAAGACCAGTCTCACCTATACCTTCTTTTTTAATTTAGACTTTCACTATGTCTAACATTTTGTTGCAAAGTAGTAAATATTGTCAAGTTCTAGTCTCTTTATTCACATCACAATGTGCTTCTGAATCATAAACACGTCCCTGGAACTAAGAGACAAAATACTGAAAAGTGTTACCATATTCAAACGATGACATTTAGCACCTGTTACAAAGCACATGCCTCATACACTAGCAGGGTGTGAGGGCTCAAATACTGACACAGTGGTCGAATACTCTTGCTTACAAATACAGGTGAACTGAAAATTTAACACATTAAAAAAGCACTTGCATATGTCAGGCCATAAAAAAAGACTTTTTTTCAAAAAAAAAAAAAAAGACCGGTTTGTACCTAGATCTAACTGACGTTTTCTTTAACAATACTTGAAGAGGAGATCACTTTTCGTTAAAAGGGCAGCTTTTCAAGAGACAAACAGTTGTGTATACGAGTGACAAGGAATTCATATCATTTCACTTACTCCATAGCCCTGTCCCCACTCTGCACCCTCAAAGGGAGATCAAACTGCCACATACAGCCTGGTGTTTAGAAATTCTTTGGAAAGCATGGCTCCAATTAGAGGCACTCTGCTCTTCTGAATCTGGACCTCATTTAGACTATTCTAGTGTCACGCCCTATCAGACATTACTTTCAGCTAGATAAGTATTAACAGTCTGCCTAAGGGACACAGAAAATATCGGTTGTCAGCAAGAGCTTTTCAAGGGATCTAAGTGAACGGTAACGTCCGAGATGTTCCGTAGCCAGACAGGTGACTGAAGAGAACAAGGCCAGAGAGCCATCCCTAAGAGCAAAGCCAACATGGGAAGAAAGCCGGGGATTCGGTGTGTGCTCCACTAAACAATGCAGCTGGCACACTTTGCTGTTGTAAGAAGTGCTGATGCCGCAAAACAACAGGTAACACAGAGCACCGGCACCCAGAGGCACTTAACTCACAGGGATAAGGCTCCTCTGACATGAGCAGTGTCTTCTCCACAGGAGCACTGTGATGGTACACGGACAGGGAAAAGTGGGAAGAGCCCAGAGACAACAGTTTCTAAACAAGCGAAGTCTGAACAATAGCTGAAGCAGGCCCCCTCTCTGCAGGTTTATGGGAATAAATTACAACCAAGTTAGTACCTATGGTCTGACTGCTATTACCTACTGAGGACACACTAATAAGATCTAGCAGCAAAAAGCGGTGACAAAGGGGTGTGGTGTAACTGAACACAGATGAGCCATTTTGTCACCCTTCATTATAGAAACCTCTCCCCCTACCTTTTAATCTGAGAGAGCTTGTTCTCTTCTGCTCGGATATATTCCTTTAAAGACTGTACCAAGTCTTTCTCCGCATAAATCAGGTCTGTCATTTGACCTAAAAACAGAGTATGAGCAAACGTTAATCAGACCTAAAAAAGTAACAATTTCCAACAGCACAGAAGACAGACCTTCGATGCTCTAGGGCAATTAAAACCACCACAAAGAACAGACAAATTAAGGGTGTGCACTTCAATGCCTGTAAACCACAAAAGCCATTATACATATAGGTCTGGCATTCAAATGCTTCAAGGGGCTTTTAAAATCCCAGCTTCAATGGCTCATGTAGCTTTACTGTGACCCTTCCACTGCCTCTGAATTACTTTTAGTTTTACAGTTGTATGCAAGACAATGAAAAGAAAGGTTTGACATTAATACAGCTATTGAGTCAAAGCAACAAAAGATCCAAGTAGCTGCCAAAGCATCTGTTCTACATATGGACACAGATTAGGTCACGCTAATAAATTATTAGCCTAACTATTGGCATCACTTAGAATTACAGCTTTTCAATACGGGTAACTGTGGAAACACAACCTAACATTAAGTACAGCGGAATTTCAGACTAATGTTTATAGGACTGACACACACACTCTCTCCTGATTAGCATTAGTGGAAATTGCTAGCACATCAATCCTAATTGCTATGACAAACCTTGCTTTTCAAAGGCCAAACACTGAAAGACCGGATGAGATTTATACATGCGGCCACAGCTTTAGTTTCAGCATTCCAAAGTAATTATTAATGAGGCATGATTAAGCAGATGGAAGTCAGCAGGCTGTGCTATTTGCAAAGTTAGGAAAGGTTCAGGAATAGGTAAGTGGAAAGAAAAGGCTATCCTTCACAGTAAATTTCTACAAAAAGCTACTTAATTTAGGAAAAGAGAGAACCGAATAAAGCACATGTAGTTAAATGCTGTTTAGCCATCTCGGGGGCACGTGCTGGAGGTTGGTAGGGAAACACCGCTGCGCCTTGCTCTGGCTGAGCGGTTCCACACAGTGGTGCAAAATAAACCACCGGGAGTTCTGAGTTTTACCATTCAGAAACACAGCTCCACTGGGCTCAAAGCATATTCTGGAGAACAGCCAGCTGTAGTTAATCAACCTCTATTATCCTTATGGGGGCAAATTCCCCACGCTGTTCCACAGGAAAACAGTAGGCCAAGTCACGGCAGAAAACTCAGTTTGTGCTTATTTTTAGGCTGTACCACAATCATACATGGTTGTATCACAGCTATTAGAACACAAAAACTAAATTGTCATAAAAAAATCAATCTATTTTCAGATTTATAACAATATGAATTCTTCAGGATTTACTCAGGTCTTACAAAATACACATGAGGTAAGGGGGATATTAATTTTTCCTTCGACACCTAACTCCAGCTTTTTGAGAAGACAGGAGATTTCAGGTTCTGTGAAGGAAAATATTTCACATATTTATCACTTAAATTCTCTTCATAAATCATAAATTCAGGACTAAGCTTCTTAGCATAAGGTTTGTGCTGTGTTCAAGACAACAACAGGTGCACAGTTCTTGATAAAACAGAGGAACTGTCTTATTTTACTGACAGTCCCCAGAGAAGCCATATGCTTCAACTGTAAACTTTAACAGTTTTGGCAATCACATTAACTACATCACAACATCATGCATTAGCTCTTTCCACACCTATGGAGGTGAAGAACTCCGCTTCTGTGCGCCAGATCAAGAAAATACAGGTAAAGAACACCAACTGCAGCCAGGGCTTCATCTTCTAGATAGCTCAAACCTGGAACGAATTAAAAGGAAAAGGGAGAGTAAAAGTGATTAGCTTATTTGTAAGGAAAAATTCAAGGCATTAATCTTCATCTTCAGTCATTTCACCCTCATGAAAATGATTTACATCCTTGAAAGACTGAATTCTAACCAGTAAAGCTTGAAAAAAAGTCTTCTTTAACCACAGGAGCCTCAAATGCTATCTGGTATACTCTTTGGGAATTGCATGGAAGACACTGCAGTCCACAGAAGGCCCACATGACAGAAGCAATGGAAGCAATATATTAATATATTTGTCGACAGGCAGTGAGAACGAGATTTTCTGCAAGGGCAGTTCAATGCCTTCCACATCATGCATAATTACAGCTGGAAAATAGGAGAGTATACAAAGTTGTATTATATTCCAATAATAATAAAAGTCTAAATTAAATGGTCAGACTTGGAGCATGCTGTGAAACTCAGTTATATAAAAGCTGTCTAGAAAGACAAATAGCGAGAAAGCCAAATAGAGGAATACAGCATTTAGAAGCGTGGAAGTGGCAGCGATGGTTGGAAAAGTTGAAAGTGAAATTTCCAACTCTGCTTATTCAAGATGCATCATCCCGGCATATTGGCCTCTGGGCATAACCCTTATGACTTCTGTATTTCAAAGGCTGTGCCAGCTCAGAAACCCAGCGCCTCGAGAGGGAGACTGAAAGCAGACTATTATTTTTTCTAAGACACAGCCCAGCGAGGGGATGGAAGGGAAAGCCAGTCTGCGCAGACAGGCAGACTTGGTAGTAGACAAGTGATGTAAGGGATGCCAGGTCCATACAGAAGAGCCTCCTGGGAGCTGTAATTCTCTTGGTAGATCTGATGGCCAGGACTGCCTCTTCCAGGGAATTTATGAAGAGTCTGCACTGCGCTTGGATCAGCCCACAGCTCGCTCCAGAGCTGCCTGAGCACCGAGCAGGAACAGCCACCACAGCCAGCCCTCACGTAGGAGCCCCGCTGCTCAGCAAACGCTCAGCTCTCGTAACACCCATGCACATTCTCAAAAGGAAGGCGACAACTGTTCAACTTAATCCAAGAAGCAATTATTCTTTTTTCCTACCCATTGTACCTGGGTAAACTGGTGGCTGCAGGTGACTTCTTGCAACCTGCTCTTGCTCCAAATACAGTAAACAACATGCAGCTATTTGGGGCAAAATGGAATCACTTGCATCTGATGAGAAAGAGGGATGGAGGGGAGAAGAGAAGGGAAAATACACAGAATATCCTAAAATTTCAATAAATGCAACAAGTGGGAACGTATTAAAATAAGATAATTCTGGAACAACTCTAGTTCATTGTTCCCTTGGGCTCCACATATCCGCCTGCACAACAGGAGACGGAAGGTAAAAGGTGGATACCACCCCTTCCTGCTGGGTTTTTCAAGCCCACAGCATGATGGAAGCCCTCACCCTCAGTTGAGTTCACCAGTGTCACGGACACAGACACCAAACACACCATCAGGGTTGATACCATTAATGAGAACATTAGAAATAGCTCTGTTCTCCGCTATGTATTATCATATGGCAAGATGATTGTCTTTAAATTATTCTTTTGATTACTTTAAAAGACTACATGAGGAATCAGAAACATTTACCACAACAGTTTGCAAGCATGAGTAAGCAGGAAAATGTCTCACAGTGTCATAATAAGTCTTCTCCTTTCCCTCTTCTGCTTCTCACCCCCCTGCAAAACCGCATATTCCCAAACTGCTTGTTTAAGTTAGTTCAGAACTAGTACATGGGTAATCTGAGAATTGAGTAAAGCTGAATGAATAGTACCATGCAGAGGTCTGCCAATACTAAAAGCCACAATAAATGATGTAGCAGAAAGCACAGCAAGTCAAGAGCACTTGGTAAGTACATTAATTTGGATATATTAAGCCACAACTGTCCATCTGCATAGTCTGTCGTCGTTTCACAGAGTGGTTTTTTGGATGCACTACACAAAGCCTGGCAAAACAATTACAAGGGAATTTTCCAGTTAAAACAACACAACTCTACATTCTCCGCCCTGCACCTCCCCACCATGTTCTCTCATGGCTGAGGATATCTGCCAAGAAGAACACTTACTACAGCTAGCAGCTTGTCTTTATAGCAGATCTTTAACAGCTTTGCCATCCTACTCAGATTTACTTGAGTCAATAAACAGAAACCTCAGTAAACAGAAGTCAGCTCTTGCTTGAACAAGCAGGACACCTGGCTGCAGGGTTTTCAAATTGTTTGTACACGTTCTTTTCACAGCTGTTACTTGGCAAACCAGCACAAATAATGACTTACAGGAGGCTGAGCATAATGTTATAACCACATTCTTGGACAGCACACGCGTGTGTGCGTACACACACGTATGCATGCCCACCCCACCACAGCTAAACCATCTGCTAACAAGGAGGGTAAGAGAGGCAGAAGGGACATTAGCACCTCCTACCTCAATAACTAAATTGAGACAAATGTTTATAATGAGTTTTATTCAAACAGAGAATGGAAGAACTTAGTCGCACACAAGTGCCAGATAAGAAGTCTCTGTAGGACAAATACTGCCTACGTTCTTGCCTTTTTTTCCTACAGCATCTTCAAATGATGAAGACATCATGCCGGACAGGTGAGTTTAGGATCTCCTTTTATTTAAGTGAGAATAACAACATTCTTCTGCAACAGACTGAGAAGGCTTGAGCAGAGCCACAGGGCTCAGTTCAGCCTTGGGCTACAAGAGCCCCTCAAGCAGGAACCGAGCAGGCAGTTCACGCTGCCCTCAGCCAGGGCTACAAGACAACCCAGAAGAACAAGCGTGCTGTCCTGGCTCCTCAGGCTGCATCGAGTCCTGCCACCAGAGAGACCCTAAGGCCACATGTTCCTCACAGGTAAGGAACTTACACAACTGCCTTACCTGAGGGACTGTTCTCACTGTAGCAAGAAGCTGCTCCAGCAATGCCGATAGAGCTAAAACTTCTCCATACACAGTAACAGATACTTAATGCTTTGCTCCTTTCCTTCCCTTAAATGTGCCCAGCCAGCCAACCAAATGGATATTGTATAAACACTCCTAAAGGAGTGTAAGACCTCAGTGAATCATTGCTCCCACTGGAAAGAGTGCTGTCAGACTTCAGAGAGCACTGGCAGAAGGAGAAAAGGTTCTTCTAGACAAAATAGACCAGGGTGGAATTTTTCTCCACAAGCTAGACTTAATTCTTTGTTAAATAAGCTTTCTAAAAATTCTCAATCAAGAAGATATAAAAGCAAAAACCTGACTTATAAAAGTTACTTGCAGATCTACCAGGGTTACCAGTTTCTCACCCACTCTGAATTTCATATCTAGTCATGGGGGATTCAAGCTAGCTCCCACACAAGCCAAAGGAAGGACTTTTTTCAGGTCAGAAGAAGGAACAAATACTTATTGCTCATCTAGTCCCTTTAGGGCTCCCACTTCTGATCAAACTGATAGGCAGCAGTCTCCTTTGTACACCACAGAACAAGAGCATGATCCTCACAGAGCCTTCTTTGGGCAGGGGACAGCACATCTACCCACATATGCTGAATCTAGAGGCCCTAAAAACATGAACCCCTCTCTCCTCCTTCACCCCACAGAAGAGCCTCAGTGAGTACCATTCAGTTGGCACAATGGTGTATACAGAGAATCGATTTGCATTCTGCAGCTTTTTTAAAGTGTAATCATAATAGCACACAGGATAGTGCAACTTGCATCTTCAATTACCTATCTCATGGCTGATCATTCGCTCCTGATATCACTTTTCATTCCCAGATAAGGGTGTCCTTGGAAGAAAAAAAGTCAGAAGAAACCCCCCAGTTGCCTGACAGCCTAACTAAAACCAGGGACTAACAAAAGCGAGTCCTTCATCCGGGCTCCAAATTTGCACAGACTTCTCATGCAGAAGAATTAAACTAAGTGGAAGCGACATAAGACCAGTCTGTGTACTTTAAAGAATAGAAGTCATACCCCTTACTGTTGCTTATTATGGCAAATCAGGCCAGAATGTGTCTCTTGCTGTATTGTGGACTCTCATTTTGATCACATGAACTCCAGAAAAAAAACCCCACAGTATTCTTCCACTCCGCCACTTAGACGTGATGCACTTCCTTTGCTACTGGGCTTCTCCAGGGGAAGCATGGAACTGGGGTGTGTTTTAGCTGCTCCAAACTGCTACCAGGAAAGTCCCCTCTCATTCCAAAGACTAGGGGTGTGTAGGAGGGAGATTCACAGGGTTAATTTCAGCCCCTGTGAATGCTTTTCTTTCTAAGTCTGTATTTCAGTCTCCAATCCACAAAACTCAGATGACATTACCTCACAGTCACTCCCAGATGGTTCACATTCAAGACAGCAATACAGCTGGGTAACAGCTAAAATAGGTATAACAGATAAGTAAAAAGTGAAAAGAGAGCACTGAGTGTGCAATACTTCATTGATCCATATGAAATTACAAACCGTCACTGGTCAGCAGACTGACAACTCACCACTTCAGAACATTACCAATACTGAACACAGATCACTGATCTGTCAATATCTTAGGTCATCAGACATTCTCCTTCATGACAAATTTTAATTAGTCCTAACAGATCTAGTTTTCTATTTCTGCCAAGTTTTTTGTTTGTTTTTTTTCTTGTTTTTTTCTTGTTTGTTTGTTTTTTTCCCCAGAGCATACAGCAATGGTTTCTTCCAAGCAATTAAGGCAGACTACCGTTCACTAGTTTGGTTCCATTCTTACAGACCCACACTTTGCTACAGGGGAATAAAGTTTGTGAGACAAAGTATCATAACTATATACTGTCAAAATCTGCTTAATATATTGTTTTTCTGAACCATCACAATGCAACAGCTTACAAGTTGATGTCACAAATACGGGTTACAGCCTGTCTCCTCTTCTGTGCTTGCCTACACTATTAAAGACACCTGGAAAATCACTGCCAAAATAGCTGCTTCCACTGTATCTAAATTTAAAATATCACGGTGAAATCTTCCAAGCAAATCACTACTTCAAAGCCACCTCAGGCCACAGATGGGTTCTTGGCACATACACAGTTGAGGCCCACATGCCAGGCTCTGCAGGCTCTGAAGAACAGTCCATCCTCAAACAGCAATTTGAGGTTGGACTCTTGGATGAGACAGGTTTGTCTGGGGCTTCTCCAAATGCCAGCGTCTTTCACCCACTGTCTTACTGCTTGCAGACACAGCAAGAAGTACTGAACTGACCACGCAGCTGGCTTCATCCCCTTTCCCCTCCACAAACAATGGCGCTTCAAAAGTAGGTAAGAACTTGCTGTCAGTATTGATGGCTGTAGACAAAGCTAATTATATTTAAGTGGAAAATACTACAAAAAAACCTGCAAGATTGCTTACATACTTTAGAGCCAAAAGATGGGCTGAATTGTAAACAGATTTTCAGGATGTTGCCAAGGAAGAGCTTCTCTCCATACCTTTATAAGAAAGGCAGCCATAAAAACCATCCAGCTTATAGCAGTATTTCAAGTCTTGCAGATTGGCCTGACACATTAACCAGGAGATGCCTGGCACATTACAGCTGCTATAAAACTATTTTAAAATTATTAAATATTAAGGAAACATATTCATTTTATCCTAAGAAAGTGCACCATCACCATTGGCCGAAGACTTTGAAACAAGTAATGCCAGGCCAAAGCTCATTATTCACAGGAACTCAGTGGCTCCAGCATTCAACCGCTCCTCTGACCAAAAGAACTTTGGATTTAAACGCCTGTCAGCGCCCCACCCAGACCGCACTGTCATATCTTGAAGCTCATGTCAGGATTCACGACGCTGCCAGCACAGCATGCAGTTAGTTACCTCGCTACAAACAGCTAGCTCTCAGCCATACTCAGGGAGACCAGAAAGGCTTTGCGCCCTTTCAATATCAGGTGCCTTCTCGCAAGCGAGTTCTCTCCATCATCAAACAACTGCTTCCCAGCTCCTTCCTCCAGTACACGTTGGATTTACTGCTCAAAGCAGCTTATGCCAACGTCACTACCTTTCTTGCCAAAGGGTTTAATGTGCATCTGAAAACAATTATAATTGCCTAGCAAATAATACAACGCGATCGCCTTGTATTTTTTGAGGCAAGCCAAAAGAAAAGGAGGAAAAGCTGTTCGGTTGCACGCATTAACAAGGATACAGTACATTCATGCAAAACTGCATGCATTTCTGGTAACACGGAATGGCTTGCTGTCCTTCATTATAACAAACTTAGAAACTATCAGCATCTTGATTAGCTCCCAACAGTTGCTTTTTAAACCATAGTAAAGAATATTTCTTCTGTACTCCAGCAGGCAAGAAAATTCATGCTAATCTAAGGCACAGCAAATCTGCCTGCATCGTACCTTGCAGCACCTGCAAGCTCATCCCGTATGAAATGGACTACAGTCAAACCCCACACTGTTAGTGAAGACAGGACAGCCAGACTGCACGCTCTTTTCCCACTAGAGCTTATTTCTCAGCATTAGAATTTAGACCGCATTTTACTGTGCAAAGCCCATAATTTTAGTACATCATGATACTTAACATAACCTTCCATATGCTGTGCAGCATTAAAAAAAATATCTTCCTGTTCAGAAAGGATGGGGGTTGCATAGAAAAACAGTGTACCATCAGCAAATTGTTTCTTTCAATTAGTATCAGCAATTTAATTAAAATCAGACATTATCTCAGAGGTGTGTGGGTTGACTCTATTCTAAAATCACCCTAGAACGTGCCCCCTACCATACTCCCCATTCTCATTTATCAGACATATACAAAACCATACACAAAAATCAGAACTAGTCATAGGAAAAATATCTGTGTTTACAGCTTGCTTCTTTGGAAGTTTGCCAATATGCACAGCATGGAAATTATAAACAGGCTGGATTCCTGACTTAAACCTAGAATGAAAAACTTCTTATACTAAATGTTAAATCATGCTCCCTCTGCTGTTACTGTCTTTGAAATACATAATCATAATCTGGGCTCGTACTTCTGCACTGGGAAGAGCTACATTAAAAAAAAAAATCTTAAGAAATTATAGCATAAGCAAGAAGCAAAATTCTTGTCTGTTAGGGTCACAGCAATGCCAATTTACAACTGTAGAATAATTTTCTGCCTGTAAAATAAAACTGGCAGTTATTGGTTGCTATCTATATTTACAACATACCTGTGGGATTACTTCCTAGGTCCTAAATGCCAGAAAGCTGAAGTATCACCCTGGTAAAGATGGCTGTGGTGGCCTTTCAGCTCAGCTTCGCCCTCACAAAGCACCTAGAAAATTAAAGGGCAAGAGGTTTTGTTACAAAAACGTCTTCTGGGGAAACCCTGCCTTCAGTACTTACTCTGAGGAACAGAGGTGATTACTGGCTAGAAACACCAAACATCACAAAGCCAGACAGCTCCAAACATAGTCTTTATTTACACATCCTCTTTCTTCCTTGTTTCCAGGTTATACAGACATTCTTTGTAGCTTGAAATAAAATTATTCCTGTCTGGCCAAAAGCATGTTTTGCACTACTATGACACAGCAAGCGACCGTGCCCCAGCCCAGCTGCGATAACCCCCTAGGTAGTGCCGTTAGCTTCCACGCCAGCCTGTCCTCCACCGCCTTGGCACAACCCTTCTCCACCACGGCTTCGATTACTGCATGGTACCAGTCACGCACGACTCCCTGCTCTCCTGCCTTATCCACCGCTCGGCTGCACGGCTGTGCGCTTTGACAAAAACAAGGACAAGCATTTTCCAAGAAAACACATCGCAGGTTAAACCCAAACGAGATGGGAGCAGAACAAGTGGGGTTTGATCACCTTTACGAAGCTCAAGACATCGTTTCCTCTATCTCGGGGCTACGGCAGGCTGGCAGCACACATACAGGGGGTTAATGCCGCTGACACACTGCAATCTTGCCAAGTTCTGCCTTACTACCTATCAGTCCTGCCTACATTCACAGGCAAAGGAAAAGCAGAATCAGCCCTTCCACCCCACTTTTTTTTTTTTTTTTTTTTTT
>NW_009646744.1:1462862-1471277 GCF_000708025.1 Charadrius vociferus | reverse complement strand
GCGGCTGCGGCACTGTCCGCACTGCCACCAAGTCAGCACAAGCTGAGGCGTCCCCATGGCCCGACATCTTGTCAGCCTCAGGCAGCTGGTGGTCTCATAAGGAGGAGGAAAATGACTTTTAAAAGGGGAATGAGAAGGTGATGGCTGTGCTGGAACGTGACAGGAAGGTGCGGGCAGGGTGTGACAGGTTAAGGCGGGAATGGCCGGTCGCCATGTTGGCGCCCTGTGCTCGGCCAAGGAGCGGCGCGAGGCCCCGCTGCGGCTGGCGGGGTACCGGCACTCCCTGGGGCCAGGACGGAGCCAGCGGCGAGGCACGGACCCAGCTGAAACACAGCCAGAGGAGGTCATTCCCCCAGCTCGCCGGCAACGTCTAACTTAGTTGCTTTCCCTCACGCAAACGAGCGTTCACACCAATTCAGCGCGACCATCATCATTACCAATATTGTAACGATTATCTTAGCCCAAAATAACATCTTTTCAACATTAGAGTCAGAAACTGAACCGGACCGTACAAAACACCAAGAACAAGCTACCTCTCGCTTTCCTGATTCACTCCACCATCTCAAGTCCATTCGCTGAACAGAAATCTAGTGAAGTGTGGCTGAGAAAGCCAAGGTTTTGGGAGATGACTCACCATATCAGACACATAAAGAAAGTGGAAAGTAGGGAAATAAATATCTAACATAAGGGTGCAATTTCACTGCAGCTTTTAGCAACTGCTAATGTCGTAAACCATAATAAAAGGGTCTGGCCGTCTAGTCACCAGAACAGCCTAACAGAGCTCCATATGTTGCACATACATACATTTTGTACATTAACATTTATTTGGGTGAAGTTAATTTCCGTCATGTATTTAGAAAAGATTGCATTACTGTCAATGAAAGAAGCAATCTGTAAGCCTGTGACAGCACTAAAGATATTAGTACTTTTTAGAGACCATAAAACCAGCATTAGTCTTCAGAGACAATGATGTGATTCAGAGCCAGATTTCTTACTCAGTTCTGATGCTTCTTTTTTAACCTATTCTTGTGACAGACTTTTTGCTCTTATGGAGAAATAGACTTTTTTCTCTATTTTAGTGGAAAGGACTAAAAGTGTGTTTGTAGAGGGAACAAAAGAACACATGAATCTGGCTTTGCTCATGCGAATAAACAGCTGTGCGGTCCTTTTGACTGGATATATAGACCATGTGATGTAGTATTATCACAGGGAGACTTGGCTATTTAATGTTTCTAAATACTGTATTAAGTATTATCCTTATAAAGTACCAGCTTTGCTTTAGCTATATTAGCTTTGAAATTCTTCATTTACCTGAAGCTGCCGGGCTTGCAGAGTGGCACCAGGAGCACATCTCAGGTTAAAACCAGCTCTTTTGCTTCTGCCCCTGGAAGGAGGGTGAGAGATTTCTGGTAGAAGAGAAGAAGGAGGAGGCCCTGCTCACTAAGCCGCAGTCCAGGGAGAGGAGAGCAATGGCTGGAGGTGGGTTTTTAACATCTGATTCAACCAGTCCAGGTTGACGTCCCTTCTGCACAACCCCAGCTGGCACGTAAAGAGCTATGACATGGAGATCTGGTTTCAAACCAGGAGAATCAAGCATCCTGTGAGTGTTTCAAGCCCTTACCTTCCTTAAAAGTGGGAGTCAAAATCCTTTTGCAGAGAGCTTGGCTGCCAAATGCACACACAAGTGTTTTTAGATGCCCCCTTCTCTCTCATATTACAAGGCCTTTGTCCAAGACCTTAGCAGAGGAAATGTTAAAACTATCTAAGAGTACTTGCATAGTGCAGTATAGTATTTCCCATAAAACAATGCGTTGAGTCAGAACACAGGAGGCAGGGTTATGTCTGGATAACAGAACTCTTTCTGAGCTCGCTGTAGCTCAGGTTTCTCCCTGAAACTGTAGCTAAAAAGTACATGTGTAAAAAGACCTTGTACATGGATAAATTCTAAATTTAGCTGTGTGACTGTTGCTCTTCCTTTGTTTTTTATGAATGAAAAAATAATCACACCACATCCTAGAAGAGCAAGAATGGAAGCCAAAACCCAAGGCATGCCAACATCCGATCTGTGCTGTTCAGAGATTCAGCCAAAAGTCTGACCAGTGTCTGTGCATCTACCATAGCTAGATCGTGCTGTGCTACGGAAGTGGTGTCTGCTGAAGTATAATGTAATTACTAGTTTTCCTTTAGCATGTGCGCAGACGGATCTTACAAGCTGAGGATTTGGCGCACCAAAGGAAATACAAACTCCGTTGTTGATGACGGTCAGAAGCAGGGGGACTTCTGACGTGAGGGAGAGGGTGGGTGCAGGACTCGGATGAGTCTCCTGCGCTTGCTGCCTGTGGGCTCAGCGCTGGTGTTACTCAGTCACCGTCTGGTACTCAGCTGACAGCAAAATCAGCAATTGCTGATAGCAATATTCCTGAGCATTTGTCAGGAAGCCAACCCGAATCCCCTGAGCATTACAGAAACATGGTCCATCACCAGGAAAAGGTGTCAGTAAGATGAAAGGTTGGCTGAACACAGGAAAAAGGCTACACGGCCAGACAGACACACCTCCCTGTGAACAGACTTGGGTACAATTTCCTCTTCGAACGATACACTGTGTACAGCAGCAACAGAAAGCTACGCCAGGTTATTGCACATCCACAGTGCAGCGCCACAGCCCAAACATCCTACTGCTCCACATGATCACGCCGCACCTCCGCTCGGCATCTGCTCTCCGGATTGCAAGCACATTTGTCCAGCAGCCAGCGCAGGCCAAGCCCAGGTGTCTCTGTACAGGGCTGCCCTGCTCAGTCTGCGAAACACTGAGGTGTCAGCGATACCAAGTTTTGTCTTCTGATAAATCTCAGAGACCTTGGCTGCAAACAAACTCCTGCTCTGATCGTTTCCCGAGCAGTCAGACCTGTGCCCAGGTCCTCCCGGGATGGGCAAAAGGCCCTTTGCACTTACACTGGTTTGGGAGCTCAGTCCTGCGAGGTCCTGAGGCACCCTGTGCACAGCCGAGCTGAGCCGACTGGGGAGGCTGCAGGCGGCAGTCGGTGTTATTCAGGATTGCACCCCTTGAGGACACCAAAGTGCAACCTAGAGAAATGAAAGGATGGGATTTTTGTGTTGAATTTTGCTGCAGATAAGCTAGAGGAGAGTTAACGTGAGATAAATACACAGTGTGCAGATGGAAAAGGTCTGTCATACAGAGCGGTAGCTCCAGCTGTCTCTGCGCCAGGTTTGGGAGACTATTTGGGAGACTAAAGCTGGATTCGCCGGGAGCATGGGGAAGACGAGCCCGGGGAGGAATCCGACAGCTCGCGTTCCTGTTTAACGTAATTATGGTACAGCCCAGGCTGCGCTGGCAGCGCTCTGAACCGTGCCCAGCTGCACGTTCACAAGGTCATTTAAACTTCTGCAAACATAGGAATAACCAGTAATTGCCTGACTAGCTTACTGAAAATGGTCTAAGTGCACTCATACAGAATTAGAGGTGTTTGACTACAGGAAGGGGACATGACTACATATTCTCCCCTTCTTACCTTATTTAAAAGGACACTGCCCATTTTTTAATTAGATTTTCCAAAATGTCCAGGGATGCCCAAAAGAACCAGGAGATGTAGGGATGCAAATTGCAGCCCTTGCTAAGCATTGCAGGGACTTGCAGGGAGTGAGGAAGCTTTTATAAATGATGTTCTGATATTCTGCTCCAAAATCTGTCTGTGGGCACTTAATCATAGGATCACAGAATGGTTAGAGTTGAAAGGGACCTTAAAGCTCATCCAGTTCCAACCCCCCTGCCCTGGGGGAGAACACCTCCCCCCAGCCCAGGTTGCTCCAAGCCCCGTCCAACCTGGCCTTGAACACCTCCAGGGATGGGGCAGCCACAGCTTCTCAGGGCAACCTGCCCCAGGGGATCACCACCCTCAGAGGGAAGAATTTCTTCCTGATATCTAATCTCAATCTCCCCTCTTTCTTAAGGCATGCAGCTCTGTGAAAGCACTGAGCGACTGCAGCCCTGATCGTTTACATGCATAGGAGGCACTGTCCGAGCTGAAACATTTTAAAAATCATATCCACGTTTTATGCCGTTTTAATCAAAGTTTGGCCCCTTCCTCAGCAAATGACTAAGCTCTTTTGTAAACTTGGCTAGCAGGGATGATGAATCACCCTGTATTCCCAGGTTGAACTAAGGGGAAAATACTGCAAGTTGTCGCAGCCCCAGGGAAGGTGCTGATAGCTGCAAAGTTCAGCATCAGCCCCAGCTGTGGCAGAAAGACGCATTCCCATCTCCCTGTGTCACCGCATCCGGGGGTGTCAGCGATGGGGAATGTACCTGGGTGGCTGGCAAGCACGGAGCTGCTGAGCGTTGCCCGTCTGACCTCTGTGTTCACCGCATAGCAGTAATTTTTACTGGTAAAGAAACAAAGGCTTTGAAGTGAGGCAGCCGACCACCCTGAGTGCAGCTCAGAAAGCAACCTGCGAGAGATTCAGCTTTGCAATGCATTTGACACAGAGGGTTGCGGGAGGAGAAGCACGTTTTGACACAGAATAGAGAAAGTCCACGAGGGAGTGTGGAAAAGGACTCGGGTCATCCCGCGCTGCGCTGTGCAGACCTTCCTCTCTGCATGCCCTGGATTTTAACACAGATTTTGTACGAGACTGAGCGGCCAACGAAAAGCAGGCTCTATGAGTCATTCTTTCGCAGACTCCAGCATAAATCAAATCCAGAAATAGGAAAGGCCAGCCGGTCACATTATTCCATTTAGGTTCAGGGAAAGATGTAGTTAAGAAGTGTGGGTAAAAGACATTACAAGACCATGGAAAAAAAAAAAAAAAACCCAAACAAAATCTCAACCTGTATTTTATTTAGGCTACTAATTAGTGGATGAAAAGCCAGACCTTAAAAAAAATACATATTGAACCAGGCTGAAGTCAGACCAGTATGAAACGTTTCTCTCCAGAGGGAGGATAATTTGCAGTCGCCGTGCTTTAGGTGGCTATCATCTTCAGGGCATAGCTCCTTCCACATGTGTGGGTTCTCTACAAGGAACTAAGATCTCTGACTCCGGAAGAGATTCCACAAATGAGGAAACGGTCACCGCATCTCTTTTTTTTTTTTTTGTACTAAAGAGAGCAGCCCAGGCAAACGCTGCTAGTGGGCTCTGCGGTTCCACTGCTGTCTACTTCCAGCGCCATCAGCTCCATAGCCTTACTCATTCTGCATCAGCCTGTGCTGGCTTGTCACATCCCTTTTTCACACACAGCATATTTTACAGACACCTTAAAAGGGAAAGGCAGCTGATGAAAAATGCTCATGCAGAGGACACGTTAGCTGTGTGCTGAGATTCGGAAATCTCAGATCTCAGAATTAAAATCCTAGGGAGGATGACAGCATCCTTCCTAAATTTGATTGATCCCAGGGGTAAGCTGCACTCTGACAGAGCAATGTTCACCCATGACCTCCAGGCCTGCCAGCAACGAGCAAGCAAAGGGAACGTATCTTTCCTCCATCTGCAGAGCACTTAGTCCTTCAGCTTCTCATCATTCTCACACACGACATCTCTTCATGTGGGTTCTGGCTCGTTCATGGCTCATCCACAGCTTCCCAGGCCAGAAGATGCTAGGCTCAGTCATCTTCCCAGAGGTTTCTCCCCTTCTGTCCGATCAGAAGCTGCTCCTGCAACGGATCTCTTCTCAATTCTGATTGCAGTGGTGAAGCAGGGCAACCCTGGCAGCACCAGTCCTCATCCTTCCTCTGAGCAGCAACATCTCCACAGCAAAATGCAGCGGTGGAATTGTTAACTTCTGGAGTTCCAGAAATCCTTTCTGGCACATCACTTGTTTTTAAAAATATTTGGCTGACTTGAACAGAAGATCTTTATTCCTTCCCAGGCAGAAGAAGAAGTACAGTGTGTGCACTGTATACTCACCATAAATAAACAGTGAATGCCTGAGCGCAGACATTCATGTAGAGGTATTAAATAAGGCAGTGAACTCCTTTCGCTTTTGCTGCTGGAAGGGAGAAGCAGGTCTGCTGCAGATATCCACGCTCTGATTCCGTATGTAAATTCACACCACACACTTGCTAGGGTTATTTTGGAGCAAATGCCTCTCCTCGCGCTGCCTGCGATAGGGCACACAAGGCGGTTCGTCTCTGCTGTGATCCAGGGCAGGAGTCAGAGGCTTCTCCCGTAACAACCGGTCACAGAGTGAGGGGCGCGAGCTGCAAACACCATTCAGCTCCTCGTTTTCTAAGCACATTTGAATAAATCAAAGAGCTGAAATCAGGATGGGGTTTGTTCTTCCCTTACATTACAAAATCACCCGCAAAAAGAGAAAGAAAGAAGTAGACAGGCAAAGGATTTAAACCGCAACTGCAAGAAATGTGATTCCGTATCTGTAAAGAGTATATACATTGAACAATTTCTGACATTTGAGCAGATTCAAAGGTTCTTTAGAGGCATTTTCATAACTCCTGATATAATTGTGATGACATAACTGTGTATTATTATTTCCTAGTGTGCTCTTTGTTATATATGTCTTTACTTCAGCTCTATTTAGCAATTACTGGGCTGAGGCATTATAGTTAATGAAGATTTAAAGGTTTGTGGCTAATGCAGAAAAATAATACCTTTGGAAAATGTGTATTAATACAACCAAGGGGCTAAGTAACAATATCTGCTGTAAACATAAAAAATGTGCCTTGGCTTTTTTACTTTCTCTAAAGCTGGATGGAAATCTGAAAGAAAATTAAATTCTGTTTTCTCATTTCTAATTCAAGAAACACATTAAAATACCATAAAAAAAATCTTCATTCACCTTTCCGGTCTGCTGAAGCTGGCTTATGTTGCATGTATGGGCGTGACAGTGGAAACTTATCACAAGAAGAATAATTTTGGTCCTATGGACAAATCTTCAGCTAGTACAAATTGTAAAACCCTAATAATTTCAGGAGAAAAACTCTTCTTTAATTAGCAAAGTTCCAAGCCCCAAGAGATGAAGCTATTTTTAATTAGCTGTGGAGCAGCCCCTGGTATTGGGGGCCTAACGTGCTGTCCCTGGAATGATTTTGAGGAGCCCAAATTTGAATGAATCACCCTGGGCATAAAAACCTAGTATCTGTGGTAGGTTTTCTTTAAGGATGCAGCTTGGGGCACGGCTTTGCAGCTCTGGTTTCACACTCACTCCAGTGCACACGCTGCCGGACGGGCAGCCAGCAGCGAAGGGAACACAGCTCCCGCATCCCTTTTCAGGATCATTTCGCTGCAGGACATTAAAGGATGCTCATGGGCTATTGGAAAGATCCCTTAGAGCCATTTGGCTGGGCAAAGCGACGTTCCTTTCTGTGCCTCGCTGTGGCAGCAGGACCTGTTCATTTCACAGGAGCCATCTCAAGGCGATGCTGTGGTTTCTGAGACAAACGCAGCGTAGCATTGGACCGCACTGCCACCCAGGTCTCCGCAGGACCCGTGGGAAATGGCCTTAAAATGTCACTGCTGAGCGAGGGCTGCAGCTGGATTTCTTCCTGTGGAGGAAGGTGTAGAGCTGTGCTCCCTCCAGGCCCCGGCTTCTGGCCAAGGCAGCCACCAGCCCTCTTCCAGGAGGGCAAAACACCTCTTTTTTCATGGTGCAGAATTAAATGTGGTTCCTAATGCTTTATTAGCGCCTCATTAGTTGTACCTCACTGAACTGCATCTCAGTAAAAGCTGGCACTAATCTTCACCCCCCGGGCCACGAACAGCTCAGCTTTACATTCTGCTGGGGACCCATTACCTCTCGCCTAGCCAGGGTTACCGAAAAACACATCCAGGCTGCTACAGGACACCACACGCGCTGGAGAACCACCTTACCTCCCGCTGGTCCCAGTTGCTCTCCCTTTGCCCTCTGGCAGACCATGTCCTCTGACTAATTCACTAAATCCCAAGTAAGCTTTGTCCTCCATTGCAATTAATGGCCTCAGATGAGGCACAGAGTGCCCCCGCCAGCACGCGTCCTTTGGGAACTGCAATAGAATCACAGAATCATCGAGGTTGGAAGGGACCTTTAAGGTCATCGAGTCCCACCATCAGCCCAACACTGCCAAACCCACCACTAACCCATGTCCCTCAGCACCACGGCTGCCCCTCTGTTAAACACCTCCGGGGTGGCGACTCCACCACTGCCATGGACAGCCTGTGCCAGTGTTGAACAAATTTTCCCCAATATCCCATCTAAACCTCCCCTGGTGCCACTTGAGGCCGTTCCCTCTCGTCCCATCGCCTGTTCCCTGGGAGCAGAGACCGCCCCCCCCTCGCTCCCCCCTCCTGTCAGGGAGCTGTGGAGAGCGAGAAGGTCTCCCCTCAGCTCCTCTTCTCCAGGCTGAACACCCCCAGGGCCCTCAGCCGCTCCTCACCAGACGTGTGCTCCAGACCCCTCACAGCTCCG
>NW_009646744.1:1460484-1461961 GCF_000708025.1 Charadrius vociferus | reverse complement strand
ATCCCAGACTGGTGAGGGCTGGAAGGGCCCTCTGGAGCTCCCCCATCCCACCCCCCGCCAGAGCAGGGGCACCTCCAGCAGTGGCACAGGACGGCGTCCAGGCGGGTTTGGGATGGCTCCAGAGGGGGAGACTCCCCCACCTCTCTGGGCAGCCTGTGCCACTGCTCTGCCACCCTCACAGCAGAGAAATTCCTTCTTATGTTAAGACGGAACTTCCCATGGCCAAGTTTGTGCCCATTCCCTCTTGTCCTGACACTGGGCACCACTGGAAACAGACTGTTCCCATCCCCCTGGCACCCGCCCTTTGAGTACTGATAAGCATTGATAAGATCCCCCCCTCAGTCTTCTCTTCTCCAGACTAAAAGGCCCCAAGTCTCTCAGACTTTCCTCATAGGAAAGATGCTCCAGTCCCCTCATCATCTTTGTAGCCCTTTGCTGGATCCTCTCCAGCAGTTCCCTGTCCTTCTTGACCCGGGAAGCCCAGAACTGGCACCCCCCCCCCCGGAGCAGGGTGAGCGTGTGGATGCCTGGTCTAGCCCTATGTTCCCACGCATCCCTCGCCAGCCTAAAAACTTGCCCAGCTGAAACTAAACATTGAAATACTGAGCATTTTTCTGGCTGTAGGTGCTCAGAACAAATCCATTCCCCCCCAGTAGTCGTGCTGGCCCCGCATGGCCATGGTGAAACAGTTATTATCCCTGAGGGGAAGAGTCTTGGCTAGCCAAGGAAGCAGAACTGGATAATGTGCAAGTACTTGTTAGCTCACATCCCACTTAAATATAAATTCACATTTTGCCAAGATGTTGTGGCTACACATGTAAGCAATGTATTTCACTATGATCACACAAATAATTTTTAACGTGATACCAGCTTCTACCGTACACAGTTTGGGTACTAACAAAGTACAAATTTCAGAAAGTAGATTTAATGGTTCTGTTATAACCCAAATGGAAAACGATTGGTAGTTCTGTATTTAGGATGTGTGCCATGCTTCTTTTAAAGTAAAAGAGTGGGAGGTACATTCTGCAAAACCCAAAGATCCTGACCTTGTCCTTAAAAACATTAAACATACCCAAATACAGACCAGTGATTGACTCAGCAGCATGATGGTGAAACAGAGAATTAGTGGGATCTGTGGGCTCTCAGCCACCCGGGGTGGGTAATGCCCTGCTTACCCTCCTGATCTTGACAGAATTATTTTGAATTAATCTGATTCAGCTGAAAGGGAAATCTGCTCTGGCCAGGCTGCCGGCGCAGGAGCCCAAGCTGGCTATGAAGGGAAAGCGGTTTGTGAGGGCCTCTGTGAATCCCTGGCACAAGCAGAGCGATGGCCGGGTGGCATCAGCCGCTGCCATGGCTCCTGCTAAATGCAGCCTTTGTCACCGGGAAGGAATGAGCAGGAAAGAATGAGCAGGAAAGAATGAGCTCCCCTTTGGCACTCGCCCCCCCCGGCCTACAGAAACTGTGTGGCCTGAAA
>NW_009646744.1:1459694-1460458 GCF_000708025.1 Charadrius vociferus | reverse complement strand
ACAGTGACTTGCTGGGTGGGAAATCAGGTGAGCGGGAAGGCAACGTGAGCTGCTCTGCGTCTGACCCCACGCCGGCCGGCCAGGAGTCCCATCGCAGGCTCTGCTGGCTGAAAAAGCGACTGAGACACAGCAGGGCTGGGGTTTTTTGCATGGTCTTAGAGCCACTTTCTCAAGGAAGGCGAAGTGAATTGCCACCAAAGTTCATCATATTACTGCCTGGACTTTACCCCGCATCCCTGCCCCTCTTTCGACTGCGAGATGAGCAGCAGCTCCTCTCCCTGCGGCCAGGCGCCGCTGGTCCCAGATGGCCCCGATGGAGCCATCACCGGTGGAGGGCTCAGAGCCACCGCGGCAGTACCCCGAGCCCTCCTGGCCCTGGGTTTGGGGTGGCTGCAGGAGGAGGGTGTGAAGGAAGCAGAGAGGAATCCCACAGAGGGAGAAGGGATGGAGTGACCCGCAAACCCTCCCTGTGCATCCCGGAGCATGGCCAAGCCGGGGGGACCCACCGCCCTGGGTCAGACCTCCCCTTCCCTCCCTGCGGCTGCCCGCAGCCCGACTGCCCTCGGCTGCGTGCTTGGCACAACTAGAGCCTGACACACACACACACACACACACTCCGCATGTAACCCCCTTGGGAGAGGGCAGAGGAGCCAGGGCTGAAATCCTTCCTGAGAGAGAGAGAAAGTAGAAAAGAAATTTAACGCAACTCCTGAAAGCTGACGCAGGCACAGAGAGCAAAGGGCAATGGATCTGTTAAAAATACA
>NW_009646744.1:1435761-1459566 GCF_000708025.1 Charadrius vociferus | reverse complement strand
CTGCCCCCCGGCGGATAAGGCTGACTCAACCGGCCCGGGCCCCGCCCAGCGCCGCCGTCACGGGCCTCCGGCTCGACGCCGAGGGAGCCGCGGCGTGATGGCCCCCCCCTGCCTTGGGAAAACTGCTCCTCCGTGCTAGCTCAAGCTCTTTATTCCTCCTCCTCCATCCATAGGATGTTTGGCCGTGCGTTTCGGTGATGCATCACAGATGTGGATGTCGTAAGCCAGCAGAAGACCAAATTCCCACCAGCTTTGAAGAAACAGTGATTTCTGAGTGTTCACTCTGGGGCTTGTTGGGGTCCCGCTTCTCCCTGGGGGTTTTCTGTGCCTTGACGTGGCTGGGGCGGCAGCCAGACTGGAGCATCGCTGCCTGGCACTCGCCTGGCTTTCGTTTGGGCAGGTGGAAATGCCCCAACGAAGGAATAACGGGAGCTGGGTCCTCGCCGTGGCCTCTCTGCAAAGCTGCAGAATGCCATAGTTTGGTCCTAATCACATCAGACCAGCTATACATTCGCACGGAGTGGATCCCGGTGGACACTGGTGGAAAAAGACTTCGGGGACAGAGGAAACTGGGTGTGATGCTGAGCTCTGTTCTGCAGCATCAGTGGGAACCAGCCCCGGCTATTTAAAATACCTCCATCAGCACTGCGGAGCTGAGCAGAGTCCTGCTGTCTGTCTGCAGGACACGTGTGGGGCAGTTTGACCTTCCTACTCCTCCGTGGCCGGGCGGTTTTATAGCTGCAGATGTGCTCGCTAACCGCAGAAGGGTTCAGCTCCTCTTTGAATCCTATTCATTCCTAAATAAATGCAACCTAGTGATAAGGCTGAAAGGTGAAAAGCCATTACATCTAACATCTGGGTACAGACCGCAGGAGGTCTCATGCGTTTGTACGTTAACAGAAGATATTTATGTGGGCCGAAGGTGAATAGAGTCTTTCATTTCTTGATGAAGTGTTTTACTCACAGAATGTCACACAAGGAGAGAAAGGGAGGAATACATAGTCCCATTTATTGATGCAAGTGGATGAAAAATCATGTATAATATAATATTATATTATGAGACAGTCATAAGAAGGACAATTTATAATTAAAGGTCAAAAGAAAGGGAAGCCTAACCCACAGAACAGCTCTTGGCCTTTCGTGTCTCATTCTTTTGCTATGTCGTTGTTTAAGGACAGAACTCTGGGCACCCTCCACAGCAGGCAGCCTTCCACCATCTGATGTGCCGGTTTTTTGGTTTGAGCTCCCGTTCCCACGGCAACAAAACTCAACAACTTTATTGGTATTTTCCATACAATCATGCAATTTCCCCTCTGCCCGGGGCTGGAGGGCCCCATGACCGCCGAGGGGATCCAAGCACATGGGCCGGCAAGTATTCTGGAAGTGGTGGAGCAAACAGAGCAACAAATTAGCAGCTCAGCTTTAGAGAAGCCCAGCAGGATGGCGGTAACGTCCAGCCACCAAGAACCCGCATGGCTTCTCTTGTTGATACCACAGCCTAAAGTCACCCCAGAGTGCTACGGCAGCTGAGAACTGATGGACATCGGTGCAGCTCAGAGTGGGAAGAGCGCTGAAATCAGCGGAGTTAAAGGGTGTAAACCAGGTAGGAGTGATGGTGGTCAGCTCTATTGTTACAGCTCTGTTTCCAGTCAGTCCATTAACAGCATCAAAAAGCACCAAATGCCAACCTTGGGAGAGTTGGGATAGGGTTCACGCTGCTCCCTCCACCGTGGGAATCTGCGGATGGGTTATTACGTGACACAGCCGCAGCGCAGGGCTGTGACCCACAGGACGAAGTTGTCCTCAGTGTGATTATAATAAAACTCTGACAAACGCACCGAGAACTGTAAATGCCGCTTTTGCCCCTTAAGTAAAGGCAGATTTTTTGAAAACCAGAAGCACCAGGGGGGAAAGTCTGGTTTTGAGCCTCGGTTAGAAGCCACAGAAACTGCAAGATCGTGCCCAGTGTGCCAAAAAGTGGAATTGTGGGCGAAAGGCTGCCAAAGGTCATTTACTTCATGGCTCGGCCCCAATAAAGGATGAGCGTGCACAATGCTCAGGCAGCGCCGGCGGGGGCCTGTCCCGCGGCAGGCACAGAGGAAGGTTCCCTTCACTTCTCCCGTACGGAGCTCCCCTGCTTACGCCCCAGCACGGTGCTGTGCGTCCCGGCAGGACTCGTGCAGCTGGTGATTTATTTGTCCCCCACCTATTCTCAACAGCAGTGGCTGGTTGTGCCTCACTCTGCCGCTGTGCGGTTTCTGTACTCGGTACGTGTCCCCGCTGGGCCGGACCTTACTTATTTCAGACATTTTATGGGAACAGTCTTTTTTCAGTGGTGCCCAGTGATGGGACAAGAGGGAACGGGCACAAAGGTGACCATCGGCAGTTCCATCTCAACCCGAGGAGGGCCTTCTCTGCTGTGAGGGCGGCAGAGCAGTGGCACAGGCTGCCCAGAGAGGTGGGGGAGTCTCCCCCTCTGGAGCCATCCCAAACCCGCCTGGACGCCGTCCTGTGCCACTGCTGGAGGTGCCCCTGCTCTGGCGGGGGGTGGGATGGGGGAGCTCCAGAGGGACCTTCCAGCCCTCACCAGGCTGGGATGCTGGGATTCTCTTTCTCCCTAATCACTCTGCAGCCTCTTCCAGCTCTGTGTCGTCTCCAGCTCCGCAGACCAGTCTGCCCGCCCCCAGCGGACACCAGGATGGTGCCTACAGCATCACCTTTCCCTAAGGGCATTCAAGGCTGGAGGATTTTTCCGTTCCTCCCTTCCACCGGAGACAGGCTGTTTCCTGGGTGACCTACGTGTGGATGCCGACACCTAAGGCCAGACAAACCCCCTGGAGCGCCCGTGCTTCTAAGGAGTTCATCCGCAAAGTGTACCCCAAAGCTGCCGTGGGTGCACAGTACTAACCCAAAAGTCAGCAGTGAGTGGCCAAAACTAAGCTCCTGGTCTAACACCTCTCTCCATCCAAAGGGATTTTTCTTTTCCTGGGGGTTTCACACTGGATGAAGTCACTTTTCCTTTTAACCTCACTGCTCGGAGTGTGGGGATGTCTGTCTGTCATCCCGGCCGCAGCTGGGGTAGTGCAGAGGTCAAAGGGATAAATAGCAGAGAGGCTTTCCAAACACCCTCCCCCACAAAAAAAATCCCCTCTTTGTAGCCAGGAAATAAAAATCACATGAAATCCATCAAATTGCTTGCTTGCGTAATGAACGCATTCTTGTAAAAAATACCCTATGCTGACTTTCTTTTCCTTCTTTTCACCTCCTTTCTAAAAGCCCACGGAATAGGATTCCCTGTTTTCCATGGTCTCCTGACACGATGCCAAAGAGCAGAGAGCAGCTGAGGCCATATTTTGTCAAATAACCCAAAAGCCAACACACTTGGCAATAAATATGCACAAGATGTTATGGTCATTTTGATACAATGAGTGGATTTCATTCGAGGCCAGGCTGTTTTCATTGGTCTTAAAGTATTCGTGGCAAAGCTCTGGTGGGGTAATTAGTTTCATTCACAATCACGTTAGCAATTTGGCCCTTGCTAACACCATTATTACGCTAAATTATCAGGAGAGCTTGCAGTCCCCGCTCACATCTGCTATCCGCCTCGGAGACCAGAAACACGGCCCCAGTGCCCCTAATTTTGTGTGGTATTGAATCTGGGGGGAGAGTCGGATGTGTTTCTGCCTCTATAGATCCTCCTGACTTTATTAAAGAAAAGTTTGGAAAATGAAGCAAGGAGAACCGCTGGGAATGATCAGGGTGTGGAGCTGAGGCTGGGGAGATCTCACCCAGCTCCTGCAGAAGATAAGGAGGAGGATGAAGAGGAGGAAGAGGAGGAGAAGGAGGAAGAAGAGGAGGAGGAGGAAAAGGAGAAGAAAGAGGAGGAGAAGGAAGAGGAGGAGAAGAAGAAGAAGAAGAAGGAGGAGGAGGAGGAGGAGAGGAGGAGGAAGAAGAGGAGGATGGGGAGGAAGCCCTGTGTCCCACAGGGAGAGGGAGGAGGAGGCAGCAGGGCAAAGGGCTGGGATCTGCCCCAGGGACAACACAGGGCAGCCCAGCTGTGTGGAGCATCTGTAGAAGGGGATGTTTGCAGCAGAGCCGATAACCAAACACCGTTAGGACAAGGGATGCCACCAACCCTGGTGGGGAGTGGGGACAAGGGATGCCAATGCTGGCGGGGAGCGGTGACGAGGGAGGGCGTGTGTCCCTGGTGGCAAGCAGCCGGGGCTGGCTGTGCCTCTGCCTCCCCCATCCCATCCCATCCCATCCCATCCCATCCCATCCCATCCCATCCCATCCCATCCCATCCCATCCCCGTTGCTGCACCCAGTGGGTTCCTTCTAGAAACCTGCTTGTTTCCCACCCCAATGGACGTCCTCGCCGATCGCAGTGCGTGGCCAGGCCTGTCCTCTCTGCCACGTCCGCGTTTCAGGGTGAAATGGAAACACTCGAGAATCCAGACTCCTCTGCTGTCTTTGCCAGTAAAAATCCACATTTAAGAACCACCGCTGATTCCCCCAAATAAACAATCAGCAATGAGTCAATCAACATGTGGGGCCAGAAGCTTAGCTGAGGCAAATTGGCAAAGCTTCGTTAGCAGAGGCGCTCTCCAGACTTTTAAAGCAAACAGGGAGTCGGAGCGGGATGCTGAGAGCGGCTGTGCGGGTGAGGGACTCCGGCAGCACGTTCCCACCGCAGGGAAGGGCAGCGGAGGAGCTGCTCCCTGCGCTGCTCCCGGCCACCGGGCACCGCCGGCTCCAGCCTTTCCGAGACGTTCTCCCAAGGCAGGACCCACAGCTGCAACCACCGTGAAGGTGCTGACGGGGAATTTGGGATTTCTGGCTAAAACGCCTCCGTGTGTTTCACGCCGGGGCACGGCGGCGCGGACAGCTGGAAGGGAAGGAGAGGGCAGCAGCTGAAAATAAACCCTGTGTAGCCAGGATGAGCGCAGCCCAATAACAATGAAGTGATGTAAACCCGAGGCATATCTTCAGCAATTAATTAACGTGATTCCATATAAACAAGCCCGACGGTAACCCTAGCTCGCCTTCTGTGGTAAAACCAGACACTGACTCACAAAACGCTGCAGTCTGAGATTTGATTTTGGCTACCATCACATAAAAAAGGGCAAAAGACTGTAGGTTGGGCTCAAGGAACGAGCAAATCTTTATGAACCTCAGAGCCTGCTTCAAAAATAAAATAAAATACAATTTATATTAAAACTTCTCTGGAACACAGTGTCTTTGTGGAGTTTCTAAATGAGCTAATAATCCAGAACACTGTGGTTTGTTCGGGGGGGGCAGACTCCAAAAGAAAGAGGCTGTTTCAGAGAGGTTTTTATGCCCAGAGCAATAGCAACAGTCTGAGATGCCGCTCCCTCTCTGCGGATCTCCAAGCGTTTTCCAGGGGAAGCCGGAGACGTTTCCCTGGTTTCTGGTCCCTGCGGTACACGGGGCGGCAGGGGTCGCCCACCCAGACCACACGGATCCTCAGCAGTCACCTCAGGGCTGTCCCCCTCCATGATTTTAATAATTCGAGGAGAATGGAGTACTTTTGTTGTTTGGAAATGGGGAAATCTGAAGGGAGGTTGGTTCTCTTTCCGTGTGGAATTGGCTGATGCTCAGCACAGGAGAAGCTGACGGTCATTAGGTGTCCCTCATCCAAAGATTTGAGCTCTGGTTACTAATAAGCTGATTTATAAATTAGCTGGTTTATAAACTGATTGCAGAGAGAGTATCCTGAAAAAAATCTCACATTCCTGAGAGATGCTCTGTGGCACTAATTGCAAATGTATGTTGGATTTCAGGAGCTGTATGTTCCCCTTCACTAAGCACTGTGATAAGGAAGAGCAGATACATCCGAGCAGAAGATCCATTCACTTTAATGAAACATTTATTTGAATTAATTAGAAACTCAGATTCTGTAGAGTGTTACTGCTGCCCTGAATTCAATTACAACAGTATATTCAGTAGTCAAACTCAAATTAATCAGGATCAGCTGAGTTCAACTCAAGATACATGAGACAGATACAGTAACAGTTGTTGGAACATATTTTCTTAACAGGATCAGACTGTTTTTCTGGTCACGTTGCTATTAACACCAGCATTACACCAGCGTGTACATCAGCATACGCGCACTGGTGAGCACCTGGTCCTAAAGCATAAAAGCAAAAAGACTAAAGCAAAAAAATAATCCTTACATTTTTTTCCTTGGCAATCACAGCAAGTGGAATATGTGATTTCTTCCACATTTAGAAAACAACAGGTTTCCTCGGGGTTATCCTGAAGTGAACTCAATTTAAGGCCCCAACTGAGCCACAGCAAGTTAAAAGTCATCTTTCCACTAACTTCGGTGGGAACCAAAGATTTGCGAAGGAAACGTTGGCACATCTTTTACAACACAGGAATTTTGTACTGAGCCCTTTAGGGAGTAATTCCTTCATTAAATGCAGAAGAAATATAGGACTGTGTTAGCGATCGTCCGCGAAGAGAAGCAGGTGCTCCTAACGTGACTTCCAGACACCGAAGGAAATGAAGACCCAGTGCAGCCCGTAAGCTTTGGCGAGCAAACCTCACGTGGAAAACATCCATGGCGGCGTGCTTGAGCCGCGGGGCCCCTCCAGGCGTGCCCCCCCCGGCTCCCACGCCGCTGCTCCTCCCTCATGAGGGGCACCTACAACCAACATGGGGAGCAGAAAGGATGGCTTTTGGATGAATTCGCGGGACTGCGGATTGAAAGACACGGACTGTGCTGTTCTTCCCCAAGGCCTGGCTAAGGTCACTGCATTTCTGCACGTCTCAGCTTTGCAACCTGAAGGAAAGCTCTTCCTTCTCGCCATCTCACAGCAAGGTTTCCAGCCTCCATCCATCAGCCCTGGCACTACCAGCAAGGGGGACATGCCAGCTCCCACCCGGCACCGGGTCCCGCTGGCTGGTTTTACCCCCACCAGTGTTTGCTGGAGGGCAGGAGGATGGAGCGGGACCGGGACCAGCTCAAAGGGATGCAGCAAGGAGGTCAGGGGAGCCACCAGCCGGGAGCCACAGAGCCGCCCCGGTGCCAAAACGCTCCCTATGGCTGCACTGTCTCACCCACGGATGGATAACGCTATAGAAACAGGAACTACTGCCACAAAACCTTCTCCTTACACTAAAAGGCCAAACCCACAGTATCGTGCCCACACCCACCATATGCCTTTATTCACTACAATCGTATTTTATGACACAGGAGTGTTTTGCTTCTGGAGGAGACGAAGCACCGTTCTCAACAAAGCACGTGTGTTTGCACTGACTCAAAAATGGTCATTTTTGACATTTGCTGGTCCAGCTGTACTTCAGGATGGAGTATGAGGAGTATCTGGCTGAAAAATGCCCATGGAAATTAGGACTAAACACATGCCATGACACCTTCGTGACACAGAGATGGGTCTTGTGCCTGTACGGGCTCCATGGCGCGAGGAAACGTGCGCTGTGTTTGCACAGGGCGGGCACAGCATCACCCCACGGTTGATGCTCTGCGAAGGGGTGAGCTGGGGCCAGGGTCCGGCTGAGCCCGGGAGACGGGACTGGGGCAGCAGGGCTGGCCTCCTCCATAGCATCTGCTCGGTGGTGGTCTTATGGGGGAATTTACTTACAGGCAATGGAAAACAAATGGGGTGGGCTTATATGTCACAGAACGCCGGGCTATGAAAAGCAAAACAAAGGCAAGAACTTCATTATGCTTAGAAACATCCCTGTTTCATTAGAAACCAAATACATTTTGTCTTCAGTGACTATAAAGCAAAATGCCTGGGAAATATCACAAGCAATCCATTCCTCCTTCTGGCCCGCTCCGAAAAGCCGCACTGACGGGAAGGCTCACGTGGGTTGGACCCGAGCCAACACACAAAACGTTTCGGGGGCCCCTTAGTGCATTCAGCAAAAGTAAATCCCATTTAGGCTCCAGCCTCACTCAGAAACTTCCCTTTCAGGCACCCCCGATGGGCCAGAAGGGTCTTTTCTATACCCCAAAATTATTTTGGGGCATCCATGCATGACGTATCACCCAGAACTCATGTCTGCCTGCATCCATCCGCCTAAAATGTCCCGTGGCTTTGGGAGAGCGGGTCAGCCGAGGCGGGACAAGGAAAACCCACGTTTTATACACAGCACGGTGGAAGTGTCCCCATGCAACAGGGCCCAGCAGCCGTTTGTTCGGTCCCCAAGGCTGCGCTGCCTCACAGCGCGTGAGGAATTAACCCAGTATATTTTATAGATCTATGGGAAAACTCTTTTTTTTTTTTTTTTTAAGGAGTGCGTAACATCTACAGCCACGAGCAGCAAGCTTTCCATGCTGGGAGCGTTTAGGAAATCATTGGGCTGCGTATTCAAGGCACACAGCTTCGCACTTGTGTTCTCCCACGGCGACGGGTGCCAGCGGCCCAAGGTTAAGGCACCTGCGTTTCCTACCGACACGCCGGCCAGGAATGCGGAGGAAGTGCCTGGGAAGGGCGATGGAAGAGAACCAGATTTCTTTATAAACTAACAAGCCTCAAATGAACGTTCAAAGGAAATTACTTGAGTTTCTTGCATAGAAAGCTTTAGGTGAATGGGACTTGATTGCCTGTGAGAGGAAAAAAACAGGAGGCAGAAAAAAAAACCCCTGAGAACGCTTTATAGTGGTGTTACACAACCCTGGGGGTGCGAGCGGGGAGAAGCAGAGACCTCCAGCTACAGAGAAACCGTGTCCAAAGCAGCGAGATGCTGGGATGTGGGAGGGGGGGGGCTTTATAGTGCCGGACCCACTCTGCTGGGGCTCTGCTGAGCGGCTGCAGGACCGGAGCTGCTGCAGCCTGAAAGGTCTCAGCCACCAAAAAGCCACCGGGGACTGCCATGCCCCCAGCCAGCACCAGCCAGGACAGCCTCCTTGCCCCTCTCGCAAATCAACTCCCTTACAAAATTAAGATAGAATCACAGAATGGTTTGGGTTGGAAGGGACCTTGAAGACCATCCAGTGCCACCCCCTGCCCTGGGCAGGGACACCTCCCCCCAGCCCAGGTTGCTCCAAGCCCCGTCCAACCTGGCCTTGAACACCTCCAGGGATGGGGCAGCCACAGCTTCTCGGGGCAACTTGGGACACTGTCTCACCACCCGCACAGGAAACAATTTCTCCCTAATTTCTAATCTCAATCTCCCCTCTTTCAGTGTCAAACCGTTCCCCCTCGTCCCATCACTCCCCTCCCAGATGCAGAGTCCCTCCCCAGCTCTCCCAGAGCCCCTTTAGGCACTGGAAGGGGCTCTGAGGTCTCCCCTTTTCGCCTTCTCTTCTCCAGGCTGAACCCCCCCAATTCTCCCAGCCTGTCCTCCCAGCAGAGGGGCTCCAGCCCTCCCAGCATCTCCGGGGCCTCCTCTGGCCCCGCTCCAACATGTCTTTCCTATGTTGGGGGCTCCAGAGCTGGACACAGTACTCCAGAAGATATTTCTTTATCAGTTACAACAACCACTCCGGCTTTAAGCCCCGTATTTCTGCATCACAACTAAAGTGAAGAGTTTGCGCAGTATACGAACACGAAAATATAGGAGGCAAACTGTTGGCTGGCACAGAGCAGCAGAGATGAATACACTTGGACACAGCTACACAGGCTGACACCAGCCAGAGATCCAGCCTCGCCGATTAGCCGCCCACGAGGAGGATTATATAAAAAAGGCTTTTAAAAACACGAACAATAAATTTGCCACCTGGGTATAATTTGTGGATTTTGGTATTTGTTTAGGTCATCACATATTTTGTCTCAAATGAAGCAGCCTTAAAGTGGCATAATATTCTGTCTGACATAAAATAACTCCATAAATGGAGATAAATTAGCGAGAGTTCAGTTCAAACCAGAATCAGGCTTTGCGGTTTGTTTGGGCTTCTGCATCCTGCCTGCTCCAGCGCTTGGGTGCGATTCAGCAGCGGAAAGCCTCTCCCCGCTGTCCCGCCTCCAGCTGATGCTCAGACCTAACGGGGTGTGCAATTTTGTCTCTTTTTAGCTTTTTACAGTGGGCAACCCAATCTGATGAGCTAACAGGAACCTTACATCATTACATGGACTAAAAATACCACGTCTGATTGTCCAAAAGGAAAGAAAAAAGTGTGCTTCTCTAAGCATGTTGTAACTATTCAGTTGGACACCGGCTGTAACGGCCTCTTACTCATTAATTCTGTCTTCATAGTCACAGAAAGAGAAAAAAGACCTAATAAACTGCCTCGCTCATTCCGTGAAGAATATTTTCCTGACAGCACTGTCCAAACTTTTTTTTGCCAAGTTCAGCAAAGGGACTTCCACTATTTCCTTTGTCAAATCCCTTACAGGATCAGAAACTCTTAGGGATGTTTTCCCCTGGTATCTATTGTTGTCAGCTGGATTTCATCCCTGCCCGACAGCACGGAAACGGCGTGTGCAGCGCGGGGGGCTGCGGGAAGGGTCGGATGGAGGCTGCGTGCTGGATGGGGACACGCTGCCAACAAATCATTTCCAAGTGAGTCATCGGGAGTTGATGCTCAGTGACCGCGAGATGCGGAGAAACCCCTCTGCTGTTCAACTCAGCTACGTGCCTGCTCCATCCCAGCTTCAGTTTAGCAGCCATCAAGGTGCTCGAGGATTCTGTGGCCTTTCGAGAACACTACGCATCTGTTGTTCTTCAGAACTACTTCTTCTCCTTCTTGTCAGACCCCGTCTGACTTGGAAAGGGGATCTAACTACAGAGCTGGCCCTTCTCTGAGCCAGAGCTCGGGTCCAATGACCTCCTGAGGTCCAGTCCAGCCTCATGTGCCCTGTGATTCTTCAAGGTGTCTCGTTAGTGCATGTTGGCCGGCATATGCTAACGAGTGCATTTCTGAAAGGCGAGTGTGGGTAAAGCTCATCGCACAGACAAAAGCCACGGCCTGGGCCCCCACAGCTACATCTGCACTACTCTCCCGGACCGAGTTAGCCAAGACAAAATAACTGTGTAACTGTAAAATCTTTCCTTAATTGAGCCTTCACGATGAGCATCCGCTGGGGACGAGCGGAGCAGCGCCGGGAGCAGCCGTTCCCGGGCAGGGTGCGTCGCCCAGCACCCGTCCCGCAGCACTCCCCATTCCTCACTCCGCTGCTTCGCCACCTTTGGGCCACCGACCACTGGAGACATCCCAAAACAATCAGCGAAACTGCTGCCAAAACCCACCGGAGCCCATACACCCCCCCCCAGAGCAACCTCTTTATTTGGCTGTAAATTAAAACCCGTGTGCCGATGCTACACAAGAAATCCAATGAGCTTTTATTTCCCCCAGAAGGTTCCGTTGACCTCTGGTGAAGAGGATTTGAGAAATGCTCACTTGACACGTACCCGAAAGGCGTGAGGAGGCTGGCGGTGCTGTGCCGGAGGGATGCTCCGCTGGCCGCAGTGTGGCTGGGCTGTGCCTCCCGCGGCAGCCGGGCAGAGGGACCAGGAGTGGGAGCCCCCGGATGGTGGCGAGGGGCTGGGGCTGTGCTGGGCTGTCCATCGCACTAACTCACCAGTGTCACCTCCTTTGCTAACTACCGTCTAAAGAATACTTCTCTCCAGAATTATTTTTTTCAGTCTCTTTTTAGAAGAACAATAGTAGAGCTATTTAAGAAATTCTACAAAAGCACAACGTGGGAAAAATACCTGGGGATCCATAAACTAAAAAGCTTCCTTGAACACATGTTTAAACTATTCATGCTCCTCCCAAGACATTCTGAACACTCACAATCGACTCCGCGTCCATGAAAACAGAAAAGTAAATACTGACCTGTGCCAAGTATTTGTATTCTCTCTCCCTCAGCAGCAGCACTGATTGCTGTAAAAGTGGAGCTGAAATGAAGATATCAAAAGAAGCAGTGAACGGTTCTTGGGTTGAACTAAAGAAAAACGATGCAATTTGGGCCTGACGAGTTTTTCCTGAAAACAGGCGAGCGCAGGTGATGCCATGGTGCTGTGCGGCTAAAGAGCAGCAGGACCGTCAATACATCGACGGTAGTGTTGCTGAGAAAAAATAACAAGAAAAAACAATAACGAGCACCGTTAAGATTTAAAGCCAATCAAAAAAAAAACCATGTTAGATCTTCAAGGATCCACAAAAATACCATATTGTTTGGCAACCAAGCGTTAGTCTGTATGATACCTTTAGAAGATGAGATAGTTTCCTTTTGGTGGAATACCGTTAGCTCCTCCTGAGAACGGGTGGTGTATCCAGGTAGGACCTCAGGGCAGCGATGGGGCAGAAGAGGACCCTCAGTCCCACATGGGGTTTTCAGACAGATCCATCTTTTGCTTAAACCACAGGAGAGTGAATGAGAAGATCGGGTACAATTTCTAGCACCAGCTGCCTGTTTGTCTTGGAACTGGTTATTTAACTGTTTGATGCCATAGTCTCACTCATTTCTTAGAAAAATTATTTATCCTGCACGTGAGGACAAATTTGGAGATAATGTTTGCAAAAAGCCCTTAAATGCCTCGGTTAGAGAAGCAGATGGGAATTATTTTCTTAATAATAAATTAAAGTTCAGATATAGATTCATTACCATAATGCAATGCTGTGCTTGAAGCAGACAAATACTTCAAATGTTCACAACATTTGCTTTTCATGCTCCTTAAATTTTAAGTGTTTTTTGTTATTTTTTCAGAACATAAGACATTTTCACTCCCTGGTCAGGTCATACCCTTTCCTGAGAAAGCTGGAGGAAGGCTGAGAAACATAAGGAGCCGCGTGTGTTACAAAAGAAATAGCGAGATCCGACTCTTTATAAGGTGGAATCGCTGATTATCCTAATGCCCACTAAACACTCGGGATAACGGCCGAGCTGCTCGTTGAAATGACATCCCCACCCTCACTGGTGGGAGCTTTTCGATTGGCATCACTGAATATTGGATGGAAGTTTTCAATGCTGTTAGACACGTTTTTGTACAGTATTACCTAACAGCCTTGCAGGTTCTTAAATATCATTTATTTATTTAAACTCTGAGGGCAAATTCTGCTCCAAATCATGCAACGCAGCTCTTTCAACCTAAATGAGTTGCCCAGATGCAGCCGAAGGCAGAACTTTGGCCCGGCCGAGGCATTTTCTGAGGAGCACATTTCTTTCTCTCCACTTCCTTGCTCTCCAGCGAAAGGCAGACCTATTTCTCTGAGTAATGACAAATCCTTCAAAATACTTTTAATGTCTCTTTCAGGCTCAGCTTTTCCTCATCCGAGTACCTGCATGCTTGGAACAGGGCGAAAAAGAAAATTAAATTACCGTTTGTGCAGAATTATTTTCTTCAAGGAATATGCTCCAGAAGGTTACTGTGTGCAATGCTCTGAAAAAATCAGAGGAGCATTGTCAGTGGCAGGAGCCTGCAGCTTATTAGCCACATCATTATGTGTCAAGAACCTAATGATACCAGAGGAAAGGAGTGGACAAAGATGCTTGGAGAAGAGAAGGCTCTGGGGAGACCTCAGAGCCCCTTCCAGTGCCTAAAGGGGCTCCAGGAGAGCTGGGGGGGACTCTGCATCAGGAAGCGGAGCAATGGGATGAGGGGGAATGATTTTATACTGAAAGAGTGGAGATTAAAATGAGATATTAGGAAGAAATTTTTCACTTTGAGGGTGGTGAGACAGTGTCCCAAGTTGCCCCGAGAAGCTGTGACTGCCCCATCCCTGGAGGTGTTCAAGGCCAGGTTGGACGGGGCTTGGGGCAACCTGGGCTGGGGGGAGGTGGCCCTGCCCAGGGCAGGGGGTGGCACTGGATGGTCTTTAAGGTCCCTTCCAACCTAAACCATTCTGTCATTCTATGATATGATTCTATGTGCTTGAACTTCATGTCAATGTGCATTGTCCTCTGACTGCAGCCATCACGTGCTCGGTCTCAGCCTAGACCATGCCCACCTTAGCCGTCATTTCAGTCCCCGGTAAGAATGCCCTACCACGAAACCCGTTAAGACTAATCTTGTTTGACTGAAACCTATTCACGCAACCAGCCAAGCAGGTACGGGAAGGGTGCTGAGGAACTGGAGGGGATAACTCCATCGCCCACACAGCTCCAGCTGAAAAGGATGGGCACCTCCACCCTAAAACGACAAAGACAGGGGAAATCCAGCCAGCTCAGACCTGAGGGGGCAGGTACGGAGCTGGAGGCGGGCGGCCGGAGGGCCTGACAGATGAAAGGAGCAGTGATGGATGGTGTTGTAGCAACAGTCACTGCAAAAGCAGAGAAGGAAACAAAAGAAACAGGATATGGCTGTTTAAGGAGGTTGATACGTTACATTCCTGCAAGCATTTATGAATTCCTGCTTAGGCGCTAGAATACAAATATTGGCAATTACTTTTATTTTTTGCCTACTCAGTAAAGTTACTGCTGTATTCGACGTTTCTGAGTTTGTGCTGTTACATTTGTGTAATCTGTGCAAATGCAAACGTAGGGAATATTAAGAGAGAAATAAGACAAGTGACGTAGTAATTTAAAAGACCAATCTTGAATTCTTCTGGCTATCTTGAAAATTATATTTGCATGCTATATCTGCCTGCGTTTGGTCTCCCTTCGTGCCCAGGAGATTCACTCCCAGAAATGGCAGAATTTGGACACCAAAGCATCTTAATTCTGGCCTTCAGGCCCAGGCAGTGAGAGGAAGGCTTAGTCCATTTGTGTCTTTATGGTAACCAAAAAAGGAGGGCTGAGTTAAAGCCCACAACATCAGTAGGGAGTTTCTTCATTTGGTGTTGCTGTTACTGAGTTCCTTCATTTAATGCTCGTGGATGACGATGAACCCTTATCCTCCCGTCTAGCTTGAGCACCTCACCGCGTTTCACCTCAAAGTTCAAGCAAAACATTTTTCAAAAGATTTTTGGAAATCCTCCTCCAGTGGTGCGATGAACTCAGGAAATTGGGAGAGTTGGAATTGTTCAACACGCCTCTCTCATCCAGGATAAACACCGCCAAATACTCTCTGCGTTTTCCATTTAATTCTCACGGATGTTTCCTTCAGTTCCCCCAGGGCAATAAGAAGTGGTGTTGGGATTCACTGTGTATTAGCGGTGTTCACCAGCGCTGCGAAGCTGCTCGTGCCTCTACAGATAACTGCTGCAAAAGTCCCGTAAGTGATGAAGAATGGCCTGAGCGGAGGGCAAAAGCATCTACGCTGAGTACCGAGCTGAACTGGGAGCCCTACAGCCTATTCTCATGCCCTAAGCAATTTTACCGGCGTTGCTTCGCGCTTGCCGTGAATGCGGTTTACGCTTTGCGGCGTGTACAGCCTTTTAAGCTGGCTGAGGACCGCTCACCCCGGATTCTCCCCGGGCAGCCCGTGGGGTACCCTCGGCACAGGGTGGGTGCCTTAGCACGGGGCGAGACAGCAGCTGACGGATTGGGCTAAATCAATTCGGGCAGAACGCAGGGGGATAAGACATCACGAGGTTTATCCCCTCATTTTTTAACATACCGTTTGTCCCTCTGTCCCTCTCAGCTTAAGGCTGCGGGACATTCTGAAATGAGTGGGGAAGCTTCGGTGGAACCCACCTACAGAAACCTTTGTGATTACGGAGGCTTAAGACCGGCATCTGTGGAACTCAGCCTTTCAAAAACAGTTAGTTTGCCGTACTTATCTCTGAACGATAAAAGGCAAACTTTGCTTGACCTGCATAAATTGGGAACATTCAGCTTAATTTTCTCCAGTTGTCTGCGTTCTGGAGCTGTACAACACCCAAAAAAGGAAGCATCGCTATCAACGGAGTCAAGAGTTAGGGTGAGAAATGCTGAAATCCCAAAGAAAGGCTGGGGACCTCCTCTGCTGCATAGGTACAATCGCTTGGTTTCTACTGTATGAAATAACAAGGCTAAAAATGTACCAAATTTGTTTGCGGAATATAGCAACAGCTGACATCTGTCATGATTTCACAAGAAAAAAACACAAAAGCTCAGTGTTTCGCTGCTCGGTGAAGTGACTCACATTATACCAGAGGTTTTGACTTTGTTCTTCCAGGCACCGCTTCTGACGGTCAATCAATCAATTTAATCCCATAATGGGAACAATTAGCCTTACAGAAAAAGCAGAACACTTGTAATCTCGTCTTCTGCTTACAATATTATGCCAATATTTCTTCTTCTTTTCTCAAGTGCTGCTCGTCGGTCACGTTGCCGTGCCCGTGAAGAGGTTACAGCTCATGCGGAGGGAGAGCCGGGGTCAAGGTCCTACACCCGCCAAAGCTCACAGACCAGCTCCGTCCAGCTGGGCAATAGATTCTGGGCTCGCAACCTCACGGGTGAGACGGAAAGGAGCCCAGCATCTCCGGGGGTGCGGCCGCGGGACGTCCCCAGCGGAGGCAGCGTCCCCCTGTCTCGCTCCGCGCTATCTGGGCTCCTCCTCAGGGTGGTCTTGCTCCGAGGGTTGGTGCCGGGAGTGAGATTAGAGCCGGGCTAACAGGGACTTGCCCGTCTGTTCGCTCTACTGCCGGAGATGGCCAGCGGGACCGCGAACGGGGTGAACACGGAGCCAATTCATTTTTCAGCAACATTGGTAAGAAGCAGTGAATATAAAAGGACAGTGTTTTGTTTGTAAATGGTACGACGGAACATTTTGTGAGCTTTGCCTGAGCCCCGATGAGCTGCTTCGTCCTTCTCCTCTGCAGCCTCCCTTGAGGTCGCCCTTGGTCAAGGGCAGGCTGTGCTCCGACACCGTGCCATCCTTCCCCGTGTTCCCCCTCGGGAAACCCATCCTCCCGCTCTTATCTTGTGTTTAGTCTGCAACGGCTGTGAGGGAGGATTTATCCGTGCTCATCGGCGGGTTGCAAAACCCCAGATGTATGAAGTTCTGGTAGATGGGCCAGGATTAGAATAACGTGTAAAAATTGTCTTGTTAATGTTTGCCAGAACAGAAGAATAAACTGCATTTTGGGTCAGGCCCTGCTGCTTCTTACCGTCCGCACACATCTTACAAAGGCAAAGGATTTGCCTCAGTCCTTCACATGAATCTGCGTCTGCTGCACGGCATTTGAGAGAATCAGAAGTAGAGCTGACCCTGCCCGGGACAGCTTCTTGCACAGCGTTCTCTCCGTAGCAATCCTACGAAGCTGGAAAGCCGCGGGAGGCAGACGGCTGCTCCACCTGAAGGCGATTACAGAACAAGAACTTCTCCTGGACCAACAAGATTTCTTTCATTACTTTAATGATTTCTATCACAGCTGGATTTTTCTCTGTGGGACGCTTAGATCCCCAAGATAAACTTTATAGAAATGATTAGGCAAACAAACGAATTCAATAGAATTCAGAATGACAGTTCCCAACACTTGGGCATCCGCCAAGGAACTTTCAAAAGCCAAAATAATAACTGAGATCTGAGAGATCCTGCAAAGCCTATAAATTAAGTAATCCTTTGGAAACCTGCAGTTAAATCTGCCATAGGGTTGAGATTTGCCTGGACTTAATCCAAATAATGAGTTTCAAAATTAACTGTTTTCACAGGATGTTGTTTTTTGGGATATTTTGGATTTTTTTAACTATTAAGTAAAGAAATAAACTGAAACCCTCAAGAATCTGTTGTACATGAACCCCATCAGGTTAGGAGGGCACCAGAAAGAACTCATTTCGGCAACAGAGATGGAAATTAAGATGAAACTGTCAAGGACTACTGGTTAATGTAAGAAAGGAGAAGAGTTTATACTCTGAGAAACACTGGCTACTGGGAGGGCGAATGGCAGAAATGCCATGAAACATTGCTTGGAGTCTTTACTCCCACAAGAATTTTGAACTCATGTGGTCAGCATCACTTTCAGGGATCGGTTCCAATCACAAATGCCGAGCGGTAGAATCTCCAAATGACCATTCACAACAAACGCGTTTCAAGCACAAACCATGAGCCACCGAATCCGAAACCTGATTTTAACAGGACCGCGGCTGTTGGGAAGGCCAACCCCCCAGCTGACGTCTAGTTTGGTGCTTAAAGCTACTTTTAAATATCAAATGTCTTTATTAAACTGTTCACAAATATTCTAAAGGGGCGTTACTGATTGTTCCACTCTGCAGTTAAGGAACTTAGATTCCCACCTTCATTTAAAAATGAAATATGGATGCTTTTATGGATTAAAAAGTGCCTCCTATGAAACATGCATGTACATCAGTTTAAAATATTTCCAACAGCAGCTACACTGAAAGAGAAACATCTCGTGCCTTGGGCAACCATTGTGAGTTTAAACAGAGGGGCTATAGAAATACTTGTCTTACCTTAATCATAGAAATATTTAAATTCTCGGGTGATAAAATTAACTGGAGTTTGGAATTTTGCATTTGCTACCTTACATGTCAGTGCAATAAAACCTCTTCCAGGAAGTCGTCCATCTGGAACCGGGTAAACAAGCTGCAAGAAGTATTTTTGAACGTGATGAATGTTACTTCAAAATGAACTTTTCATCATATTGGAGTTTGTTACGTCAATAAGCAATGCGGGGAGTTGTACTTTCTGGTGTATAATGGAAGGATGTCTCTGGGCTGATTAGTCATGAGTCCCCTCTCCCACCCGCCTGCCTTGCTACGGGTCCCCTCTTGCTCGTGGCTGCGCCGTGCCCAGCTCCAGCTCTGGCTGGTGGTCTGGCTCGGGGTGACGTCCAAGGAGCCAGGAGGAGGACCAGGGGAGGGGAACGGGCATCGCATGGGCTCCACTGAGAACCGACTGTTGATAAAGGTCATCTCTGCGTTATGTGGGAATATAAGGAGAGGTGTCTTTGTAATACAAATATATTACAGACCTCTCTTCATCCAAAGGCGCGTGAATGCATCAGAAGTTCAGGTCATACTTTCCTCACTGGCGTTCGATGTGAAGCAGGGACCTGCTGAATGAACTTCTTGCAGTTTAATCATTTGTACCAAAATAATCACCTTCCCACACTTCAGATGGCCTTTTAGTCTATGTCTTTGGCCAAAAAATGTCTGACTCTTAACTTCGTCTTCTTCAGATGCTGTTCCATCGAGGTACTGGATTAGCATTTCCAAATGTGCCCTTTCTGGAAGGCGAATTAGGCACGACTGATGGGTGAGTGAAAACTGTAATTCCCAGCACATTTCCAGTTACAGGTCACGTATCCTTGCTGGATAGTTAATTGTGCAGCGAAACACATTCCAGCTAGAAATGAGAGGCAGCTGAGGTACCCACCAGCTAACGGAGGGGCCAGCAGCCATGCTGGGGACTCCATGAAACGCTCGGGTGATTCTACAAGAAGATGCTGCTGGTTTAGGGGAGTCATAAGTGCCACATGAATGTTATGGAGCCACTTCAAAACCCAAGTTGTGCCCACCAGGAGTAAAGCAGAACGTGCGTGATGATACGCTGAGCATCTTGTCAAGTTGAGCTGGACGCAGCCAAGAGAGATTCCCCTGCTCTAGCAACCACAGTTGCACAGGTAGAGAATTTGAGGCCCTGCATCAAAAAAACATCCACCTACAGAGCGGCTGAATTACAGCTTAAACTCTGAAAACCAAAGAAGGTTTACCTTAGTGAACCTTTTGCAGATCTCTCTGACAAATGGAGTCATTTATTGAACTTACAAGGTTTATCAGGTATTTTTTTCACAGTCCAAAAATAAAATCTTCCATGAAGGGGCTGGGGGCAGTGCGAAGAGGACAGCCATTTACCACTGACTGATAATCAAATTGTATCTGTCAAGCAATTTATGAATGACTAACTTCTAAAAAGAAGGAAAACACTGAATAAAATGTTCATAACAACCCATACATTAACTTATCACCCTTAAACTGGTGTGAAAATATCAGAGGATCTCATTTTTACTTCCACTAGACCCAGCCTGCTGCTATAGAGGACTCATGGCTAACTTCAGCCTCCTGAAACTGCTCTAAGGAGAAACAGCCACAGTCCAGAAGGCAGCAATTTGTAGAGCGAGAAAATCTCCTGACCTGGAGAACCATCAAGCCATAACGATGCTTGAAATCACTCTTGTGTGGGCAGATGTTCAAAACCAGCGTTGGGGGGTCATTATCGGGACTCCCGGATACGCGCGGACCTCTGCTAGGCGTCGGGAGGGTGGCAAATGGAAAACCTGAATGCTCATTCAGAATGGGACACAAAGCTGAATATCCGTAGTTTACCCAGTCGGTCTGTGATAACAAAGGAAGGAAACCGCGAGTGTCACCAGCAGCAAAGGAGAGCCAGAATGGAATATTCAAAACAGAAACAAAGAGGTGATAAGACTTCGGGGTGGAAAAATACTGGAAACAAACACAGAGGAAAATATCGAGGGGGGCAAAGATAAAGCGAATGGGGTGATGAGATTGAATTCATGAACACGTTTGACCTCTCCTTTGAATAACGTGTGGTCTTTGTTAGAGCTCGCTGTAGGGTTTCAGCACTCGGCAGAAGAATGAATGCAGTGGAGATACGGTGTTTTCGCCGGGTGTTAAGGCTTGCTCCCACAGCAAGGTTCCTATCGTCTTCCGTTGGTGGTGTTGATTTCTGTTCCAGAAGTAGAACTCCAGTTAGGTTTTGGAAATGACTTGAAATATAATCTAAAAATTCTCGAGTTATCAAAGACAAAAATGGAAAGTTATGAGCCCGCTTTGGGTGATGGAAGTGAGAGTACCACTGGGTCCTTTGGAGGCTGCAAAATTGTACCGGCGTTGCTCAAAGAATGCACGTGTGAAAAGGTGTGAGCAGCTGCGGGAAAAGGAGGCACCTGCGAAATGGGGAGCGCTTTAGCTAAAGTTCTCATTCCCAAATCCTGGGAAAAAAACCCCATCTATCGCTGACAGAGGGGCGCCAAATTAATTCCTGATGCAGTTCAGAAATCTGAGGGCTGCTCTACATGTGGACACTTTCCTTCAGGAACAATTCTGCTGTATTTTTATTTGGGGTGAAACTGCCTCTACTTCAGCTCAGTTTAACGTACTTTGGAATAGAGTCTCATTGGGAATAGGCACACCCACAAGTTTATACCAATTTGGTTAATTCTAATTGTATTTTACTTGGGTTAAGTCTTCGACGAGCCTTAAATGACATGAGGGGTGATGTAGGCTGAGCACTCAAAAGGCCTTGAAGAGAAAGTCCCTCGGAGCCAGCAGTTTTCCCATCGGCTTTTGAAATGGATACTTTAAGAGTGGGGATTTCTGCGTTTTGATCAGCTCTTTCCTACGCCAGCGAATTACTTTGAAACCCCCAACAGTTTGCTGCGCGGCAGAGCCGGCCGCTCACAGCCTGACTGCAATTTAGAAACCACCCCGCTAACGAAGCCCCGGTGACCACCAGCGGAAAACATTGGACTCCTCAGATCTGCAGCCTCCATTTTTTCTCTCTGCTCTTTCGCTTTTCTCTGAGTATATTGTTTCAGGTCAAGAAAGGATTTTTTTTTTTTTCTTTTCCCTCCTCAGAGGAAGGAGATGCCAGTGCTGCTACACCGCGTTCGTGCCCGTATTTAACTCAGCCCTGTGGGACACTGCTCCTCATCACCGAACAGCGAGAGCAGGGCAGGTAGGAGAGAAACCAGTCCTCCAGCAAGACAAATTTCGGTGTTCGGCTGGGTGGATTTTCTAACGCGAGCGAGGAAACCTCAGGCCAGCCTCCTCCCAGAGTGCTGCAGGCTCGGTGATATCATGCAGGAATGAGGAGGTATGATTCATCCACGTTGCACAGACAAAAGTCAGCTTTCACAGCCGCCCTCTGTGGAGGCACGCGCTCGCCTGGGACAAAGAGGCCGGGCGAGAGCTCTGCTGGGACCCGCTGCGGCTGAACTGCTCCTCTGCAGGTACCTCTCGAGCAAAGCAAACAAAGGTTATTGTGTTTTGGGTTCCTGACGCAGTGCGCTCACTGTATTCACGTGGCTAAATCCCGAGGCTGCAGCAGAGCTCGGGAGCATGTTTCGAAGTCTTAGCTCCCACCCCTGCCCCGTACCAAAGCCTCCTGGATGAGACGGGCACGGCGGTGGGACGGTCACACAAACCCTCCCGTGTCACGAGCACCCGCATGCAAAAGGACTTCACAGCAAATAGCACATAAATCAAACTCACAGAAACCGGGCAACAAGAAGGTACTTGATGAAACCGGACTTTTCGAACAAAGAATGCTTTGTTAGGTCCTTTTTTGAAGTGGGATATTCCTGCCCAGCCCTTTCCAGCCAGAGAGGGAGGTTCACAGGCTTTTTGAGATTTGCTCTCAGCTTTTGGGGGAGACGCTGAGCAGCTGTGCTCCCCACCCTTCCCACCTCCGAGCGACCGCCGCATACCTGTAAGCCATCACGTTAAACACCCCCTGCAGCGTGGACATCTTCTGGGTGCCCCGAGGATCAGTGAGGGAGGGGGGATGCTCTGCGGTGCCTGGTGCTGCCCCAGAGACCCCTGCAAAGACACAGTGGTGCAGGGGAGCGTTGGCCAAGTGATTCCCACACTGACTCATGGCATCAGAGCACACCAGGTTGGAAGGGACCTCAAGGTTCATCTGGTCCAACCGTTCTTGGCAAAAGCACGGTCTAGACAAGATAGCCCAGCACCCCGTCCAGCTGGATCTTAAAAGTGTCCCATGATGGGGAATCCACCACTTCCCTGAGGCGATTAAAAGTGTCCCATATTGTTCTCGTGAAAAATTTTCCTCTTGTGTCCAGTCGGAATCTCCCCAGGAGCAACTTGTACCCATTACCCCTTGCCCTTTCAGTGTGACTCCTTGTAAAAAGGGACTCTCCATCTTCTTTGTAGCCACCCTTTAAATGCTGGGATGTGATGATAAGGTCCCACCAGAGACTTCTTTTCTCAAGGCTGCTTTAAACCCAACCTGAATATTTTCTTGAAAGTTTCTCTTTTGGCCAAGGGATAACCATGAAGGATTCCCAAACTGCTTTATAACAACCTGAATATTTTCTTGAAAGTTTCTCTTTTGGCCAAGCAATACCCGTGAAAGACTCCCAAGCTGGTTTAAACCCAACCTATTTTGCTGGAAGCTTATATTTTGGCCAAGGGATAACCATGAAGGATTCCCAGATTGCTTTGAACTCAACCTGAATATTTTCTTGGAAGTTTTTCTTTTAGCCAAATGATAACCATGAAGAATTCCCAAACTGCATTAAACCCAACATCAGTATTTTCTTGAAAGTTTCTCTTTTGGCCAAGGGGTAACCATGAAGGACTCCAAAACTGGTTGGAACCAAACCTATTTTGCTGAAAACTTATCTTTTGGCCAAGGGATAATCACGAAGGATTCCCAAACCGTTTTAAACCCAACCTGAATATTTTCTTGAAAGTTTCTCTTTTGGCCACATGAAGGATTCCCAAACTGCTTTGAACTCAACCTGAATATTTTCTTGAAAGTTTCTCTTTTGGCCAAGGAATAACGGTGAAAGATTCCCAAACTGCTTTAAACCCAACCTATTTTGCTGGAAGCTTATCTTTTTGGCCAAGGGATAACCATGAAGGATTCCCAAACTGCTTTAAACCCAACCTATTTTGCTGGAAGCTTATCTTTTTGGCCAAGGGATAACCATGAAGGATTCCCAAACTGCTTTAAACCCAACCCATTTTGCTGGAAGCTTATCTTTTTGGCCAAGGGATAAGCGTGCAGGACTGCCAAACTGCTTTTAAACCCACCCTGACTATTTTTTATTTTTTTTTCTCGACATTTTTCCTCTTTTTCTCCTTCAAACCTACCGCTTGCGAGGAACAAACCGGTCCTGACCACACGCTTACCCACCTATTACATCATTTTCCTTCCACCCGGGGGGATGAAGGCGCTCCCCTCCTGCGACCCATCGCTCCCAAACCCACCGCTAAAAACGTCCGGGGGACAATCAGTGATAAATCTCCCCCCTCCAACCACCGGGACGGGTCGG
>NW_009646744.1:1404357-1435743 GCF_000708025.1 Charadrius vociferus | reverse complement strand
GCAGCAGCTGGCAGGGAGCTTCCCCCCACCCCATCTCCCTCCTCCCCGCAACCGCCCTCGCTATGTCCCACTCGGTGGTCCTGCGTGGTCCTTCCCCGTGGGGTTTTCGCTTGGTGGGAGGCAAAGACTTCAGCGCTCCGCTGACCATCTCCAGGGTGAGCCCGGGCGGGAGCGGAGCGGGGACGGGAGCGGGATGGGGCCGCTGGTCCCTACTGGGGCGGGCGGGCAGCAGCGTTTGGGGTCTTTTAAATGATCCTGTTATTACACAGACCCGCACGAATACACGCAAGAAAGGGGTTTGTTGGTTGGGTTTTTTTTTCCCTCCGAGCGCAGCGCCCTTTCAGCCGGTGTTACGCCCGAGATAGCATTCTCTGGGCTTTATTTATTTTTTTGGATGTTAAATCCTAAAGATCGGCTTTCAAAGCTTTTAGCGCAGCGGAGGGCTCGGTTGGACTCGTGCCCTGGACTGAGTTCACAGGCTGGTGGGGTGGGTTGTTTTTGGGGGGGTGGGGAGGGAGGCAGGAATAAAGTCAGCGAGAAGTTCCTCCACGCAGACTGCCGCGTTACGGGGTCCCCGTGGGCTGGTGGTAATTACTAAGTGCGCTCACACTTGTGTTTTAACCTCACAAAGATGTATTCTGGAAACTTCTTTGCTAAGACCCGGCGGCTAGCTTGACATAGGCTTTCTGCGTGGATATATGGGAAAACAAACCGTCCCCCCCCACCACCACCATCCCGGTGCGGGAAGGAGCGCAGTGAGGTGGAGTGATGGATGAAGTGCTGCGCCCGATTTGGGCACGTTCCCGCGGGCACCGGGTGTTCCCGCGGCCGTGGGGCTGCCCCGGGGAAGGGCCGCGCACCCGGGGCTGCTCGGCCGTGCTGAGGCGGTGTGGGATTGCCGAGCTCTCCCGGGAAAGCTGCTGGGGCACCCGAGCAAACACTGCGAGTATTGAAAGGCTTTGAAAGGAGCTATAACTTAAAAATATTGCGGTAACGCATGCAAGCTGTTTGCTGTCTTTTCATTCATCTGCCAAAGCTGTGACAGAAAAGGGTAAACATATACGCTGAGTTTTAAAGGAATAATTATGGAAGAGAGCGTGTTTTAAAGAGGTTTGGTTTGTATTTGGGTTCAGATGGACCTATTACACACCTTTATGTCTCTGTTTTTACTTTGGACTGTCCCTTACCAAGTGTTCTGGCTATTTTGGAGGAGTAGCAGGAGGAGAGGGATGGAGAGGAGGGAAACCCCGGCCCGGGAAAGGCCGGGAGAAGCAGCAGCCGGGGGGACCGGCCGTGCTGCCAGCGTACACGGGCAGCCGGGGTGTCTGCGCTGCCGGGGGCACGCGGCTTTCGGGGCTCAGCCTGCGCCTCGTGGGCGCGGAGAAGTCCTCTGTCTCCCCCGGCTCTGTGGGACGTGTCCCAACAAAACACAGAATCGCCTCTCGGCGACTGTAAAAACGTTCCTGTTGTGGAAAGGAACGTTGTAATTTAGCGGAGGGGAGTGTGTTTTCCTGTTTCTTTGAAAAAAAGTTTGGTTTAACATTAAACAAGAAAAAACAAAGTCTGCTTTCGCCGAGGCAGGTGGCTTGCCAAATTCCTCGTTTGATTCGGCAAACCTGGGAGGTGCGAGGGTGATTCTCATCAGGCCAGTCTTGCCTTGGGTCACAAGGAGCTGTAACACCGGTAGCAGTCGTAAGGTGTTCTTCCCTGTTAGTGAGCGTGGCAGCCTTTTAAATTAGATCCTTTTTAAATTCCGCTCCCGCTGCAGAGCGAGGTGATGCTCCCGTGTGCCGTACGCTGACGGCTGCTCCCGCGGGGGGATCAGCAACTCGCTGGGAACATCAGTGTGGGTGTAGGGTGCTCTGCTCGGGCTCTAGTCTCTTAACACAAGAAGAGACCTCACTGGCTTTGCAAATAGTACCCGAAAAATGATTAAGACTGGGGAAGAATTGGCCTCTGCTGCAGCTCCTGGCCACGGGGGCTGGGGGGCTGCTGGGGGGCTCCCCAGGGCTTCGCTCGGCGGTGGGTCCGCGCAGCCCTGCCTCTTTGCAGGGGACTGAGCGTGGCTGGTGCGGTGCCATATTCCCTTTTTCTCTGTAATTGTCTAGTTAGACAATTAAACTAATTGTCTAACCAGTAAATCTGTCCTTTCCAGCTTGAAATCTGGGCGAGGGGGCTGAGCGCTCCCCCCCCGCCCGGGCTGGGTCGCTGCGGGAGGGAGGGAGCCTCTTGCTGGAGCCTAATTGTTGAGGCTTTTGGCTGAGTTCTGCTGCCTTCAAAGTGCTCTTTTATTTTATTTTATTTGGTTTATATTAAAATGCCATGAAATTACAAACATATTTTGAAAAGGAGAAATTCTGCCGGGAGGCAGAACCAGACTCCGGGACTCCGGCATCGGGCTGGGAGCGCGGGATGCTGGCGTGCTCCGGCTGGGATGCGCTGCCCGAGGGATGCGGGGTTGCCGCACCCCACTTCTGTGCCCGAGGGGAGGGGGCTGAGGACCGACGTGCCACGAGGTGGTTGGGCCGTACAGCTCTGCAAGCATCCCACCTGGGCTGGTTACGCTGGGAATTCAGAGGTTGTAAGTATGGGATTCACAGCATCCAAAAGGCACCCGCGTTCAGGCGTGGGTGCCGGAGGCTGTCTGCCTGCGGAGAAAACACAAATTCAGCTGTATATGGGTTGAAAAAAAATTATTTGGTCATTAATAGGTTGGTTTTCTCTACTCTTTGCTACGCCACTGCAGGGAACAGTTTCTTCCCAGACCTCTCAGTAGCTGAAACAGCGCAGAGATGTGTCGCTGTCCCTGGAGCGACAGCGAGCGATGCTGTGCTGTCTGCTGGGGGGACCCTGGAAGGGGCAGAGGGACAGAGTTCCTTAATGTTGTGTTTGTGGGACCCGAAGGCCAAGCGTCGCTGCTAGAGGGGAAATAATGAAGCGTCGGTGTGATTGGAGCTGCCAGACCGGGCAGAGCCCAGCGGGACACACCGTGGTGGGGCTGAGTGCCGGCAGGGAGGGGTGCTGGCGTGGGGCAGGAGGGAAGGCTGACGGTGGTCCCCAAAGGTGACTTGTGACAGTATTGTCAAGGGGTAAACTTGACAAACATATGGATTTGGCAACAAGGAAAATAAAGATCACGCAGGCTTTGGAATGGGGCTCGTCTCCCTCTCCGGGATGCCGTTAGCCCCCTGCGAGGTCACGGCGTTTGTGCAGGTGCAGCCGATGGTGCGGAGCCCATCCCTTACAGCTGCTTCAAATATGCTCACGAAATCAAGGAATGATCTGTTTTTCTTGAAAGCAGGTCACTTCCCTCTGTGGTTTGATCAATCTTAAGTGACATGTGGTAAAGAAGCGATTGCGCAAGTGCCTGGGAGCAGCGGATGGGGAGCGCTGCCCCGGAGAGGCCGGCCGGGAGTCGGAGCGCTCCGGGCTTTGGTATTAAAGATAAGGAAAGAGAAATGTAAATACAGAAGGGTGTGCTCAGGGCATCGTTCTCGTGTGGCTGGGGGGCCTCCCTTTTTTTTTTTTTTTTTTTCCCCCCACCCACTGTTTCTTCTTTCATTTTCTGGGGGATCCAGATGTGCGGGGCGGGAGTTTGCTGGGCTGGTGTGGGGCGATGCTGTCAGCAGCGCTGGGAAGGGAGTTGCAGCCCAAGGCTGGGCACTGGGGAAGAAACCCAGCTGGTTTCATCCCCACGGTTAGAGTTAGCTAACGCCGGGTGTAGGACATCGTGTAACTGATGGTTCCTCCTCCTGGTGGTGGGGGTAGGGGAACGACCCCAAACATCTGCTTAGAGTTGGCCTTAATGACTTGAGAGAAAGTGCTTTTAAGACTTAATTAAGCTGCTGGTAGGTGACAGCTGCTTTCCCTTGGTTGAGCAGGCTGACCACTGGGCGCTGGTGGGCCTTGGTGGGAAAGGGGCACACTGCCGGGACGACGTTGCCTTTGACCAGCGAAACCAGGGCTCGGGACCAGGAATGGAATGACTTACTCAGCCGCTCTCAGTGTTGTGCTTGTAACCACATCAGTGAGTGCTGCGGTTCTGTGTGGGATCGCAGTTGATCTACCCCTTGCCTGGGATTAAAAGATAATCAGTCATTAGCGTAACTAGAGGAGCTGAATGCATTTAATCACCCGAACTCGCTCGCCCGGCTCCTAGAGCAGTCAATGGCGTCATCTACCCAACTCTGGCAGTGTTAATCCAAGCACTTGCTGCTTTTAGAGTCATAGAGAAATTACTTGGCTAAACAGATAATTCAGAAATGGACTGATTCCAGTATTTTAAAATAAGTTTTTACTACAGTTTATCCTTTATCTGCTGGCTTCAACATCAGTTTATCCACTGGTCTCCAGCGGAGCAGCAGAAATGCATTTCTCAGTGTTGGCTTGGAACGGTAACACAAGAAGGGTGAGAAATAATTGGTCTGCAATCCATTATCCAGGTATTGTTTGAGTTAAGGTTGACTTTTAAACTTAAGTAGCTTTTGTATTTGAGCAAACACACGTCCTGTTAAAGGTTAGGATACCCGAGAAGGAATTCTGCTGAGGGAGGAATTCCAGTAGAAGTTGTCTTGTCGACTCTATCGGGGCAGCCAGCGAATGCCCGAGCGCGTTGCTGTGATCCCACCGGAGCGCAGAGAGTACCCAGGCGGAGTAAGAGCTTCTGGGGTGGCCTGCGAGGCTTGTCCCGCCGCGGCCCGGGGGCGGCAGAGCTTGGCTGGACGCTGCCGGCGCCGGGCTCAGCGACCGCAGGAACTCCGCCTGTGTTGGCGGAGAAGGCAAGAACCACCCGTGCCAACAGAGGGAATGGGGCTTTTTGTTTTCCATAAGGTTTTTTTTTTTCCCCCCCGCCCTGGTTTATGCGTAGTTTGTATGTGTTGGATTGTTTATTAAATGGAAATGATGCACTTTGTGTAGAGCCCCCAAACTTTGCTTTGCGTTGGTGAATCCTAAAACTGGGACCCCACCTGATCTCTGCTGACCTTCGGTGGTTTTATTGCCCGCGTAGGACTACGTGGTGCTCGCCGTCTCTTGTTTGGTGGCATATTAGTCTTTGTTATAACCTAATACTTCAGGTGGGCTGATTTTTTTAGGGTTTTTTTTTTTTTTTAAGTGGAAGGAAATAGTTTTGCCTGTCGCTCTGTTTTGTTCTCCGATGAGTGCTGCTTGTAAGGTCTGGAGAGACCTGGGAGGTCGCGCTTGGAGCTGTGGTGGCACTTCACAGTTAATCTGAACTACAGACAAGAACTAACGAAAGTATGTAACAAATATGTATTTGCTGCTGCAGTCATTTTATCACTGAGGCTTTATTTAATAACTGACAGAGAAGAATAAATGCTTGTGCTGGTTTTAGGAGACGGTAATGGTAGAATATGCTGGAATGAAAGCCTAATGCTAATTATCGTAATCAAGCACTCTGATAATCCGGAGTGGGAAAGCAGGCGGAAAGAATGATTCATGTAGGGCCATTCATGCAAGGTCTGACCTTGGGGCGAGTTTAGCAAAATAAACCCAGCACACCCTTAAAAACAAAACACTGCGGGCCTCTGCCAGGGGGAACAAAGCAGAACGGGCTCAGTGCAACGGGGGGTTTAGAGTTGGGGTTGTGGGTTTTGTGGTTTGGGGGTTGTTTGGAGGGGGGGGGGGGGGTTTTGTTTTGGTTTTTGTGTGTTTTTTTTTTTTTCCTTTTAAATGATGGTGATGTCAATTTTCTAACTTCTTGAAGATTGAAAGATTGCCTGTTGGGACAGGTATTCAGAGGTACTTTGGAAAAGTGCGTGGTTGTATCCTACTTGATACGGGGATAAAAGAGAATAAAGTTCAGTAGCAGACTTACTAACATGGCCCTGTTATTGTAGGAAGCACACAGGGGAAATAGGTGGCGTTAATCTTTATTTCTTAAACTATTTGTTGCCGTATAGCACAATAGCTGGTGATAATCCCGGTCCTTTAATTTTAATACAAATATTCCATTATGGATTGTGTGGAATTAGTGCAGCGTATTGCAATTTAATAGTTGTTTTTTTTTTTTGTAGCTTGGGGGGAAAATGCATACCGCAAGTCGGCAGGAGTCACATGGCAAATCCTAGAAGGCACAAGTCCTCTTAAACACAGTATTTCTAACTGAATTTATTGTTTGATTTCTGAGCTCTTAAAATGCACTGACTCATGGTTCTTAGATACCCAAACACTTAGTGAAAATGTTTCTGGTTTTTGAAGTCAGCTGTGACGGCAGGTGCTAAAGTGCGAAAGAAAACAGCAGATCTCTCAAGATCTGGTAGTGTTGATTAAAAAAAAAAAAAGCTAAAACAAACATGTTCACAGAAAATCCTCTGCTTGATTTGTTGTGGGGGCGGCGGTGCTGGATGCATACCCGAGCAGACCACTGCCTCTCCGGCCAGAGTTGGCCCATGGAGGGGTTCCAACGCCGCCGTTAGCGCCACGCGTGCCCCGAGCTCTGCGAGGTAAGGTTGTGTGTGGTTTCTACTTCTACTCGGGCAGAAACGGCGAGCAAACCCAGGACTCGTCGGGTTACGTGGTGCAATTGCAAAAATGTTGAGCTGCGGTGTGGCATTCAAGGAGCTTTTACAGCCAGCGGAGACCTAAAATAAACCCCGCTTTCTCACCAGAGACAACAGAGCTCTATTATATATATTTTTTTTAAGAAAATCTGCTGTGCAAGGGTATTTCAGACAATGATTTTTCCAAACATTGTAAAGACGCCGCAAAGCCCATGCCATGCTCAATCTTTCTCGCCAAGCGGAGCAACTCAGATTCACACCCAGTAAACCTTGAGGAGCTTTACGTGTCGTGTGGACTGATAGCAGATTGAGTGCAAACGACGTTTTGCAGTACGAGCCTCAGAAAGCAACGTATACCAGGTTAAAGAAGGTTATTTGAAGTAATTATCCTTAATTATCAGATATGGGCAATGCGCAGCTGGAAGAGAAAATGTCTCGAACAGTTAAATCCAGGACCGCTCAATAGCGGGCACCACAGAGCCGCAGCTCAGCCGGGAGGTTTACGGGGCACCAGGTCTGAATGCCGTCATTCACCATAAGCCACCAAATGCTCCCCAGAAGCCTTTAGCGCATGTAAAGCTTCGAGAACGAGAGACTGTAAACTCCGCAAAATATGGAGCGTTTGCAGTTAACCTGGGAGAAAGCCACCGCGTTGCAAAGGCACAAACCTCTGGGATCTGTGCGAGGTCAACGCCTGCCCGTTCCACGGGAGCGAAGCTTCAGGTTTGCTCACCACCTGAATCCAAACTCTCTGTTGGAGAATTCGCTTCTGTTTGGAGGTACCTCTGTTGCTGCTTTCCTTTGGGTAGGAAAGAGAGCATCCCCCCACCTTCCCGGCTGAGGAGGCCAGGGGGTTGGCAGGGAGACCTCCAAGCAGGAGGAGAGGAGACTTTGCATGTCTTCTGCAAAGCTTTCCCCAAACAGGGATTTAGGAAGCCCTTCTCTTGCTGCGAGGTGTCTGAGAAGGGGAGGCTTCACGGGAGGGCTGGGCACTAAACATCTGATGGAGATGGACCAGTTATGATCATAAACGCCTTCTCTGATGCTGCTGAATCCACTTTGCCAAGTGGCACTCATGATGGTGCAGTGTCTGAGGGACTGCAGTGATGCTCTGAGAGCACCAACATGAAGGGTTAGCCGGTGTCCCCCGGGCAGGCTGTCCCACCCTGGCCTGGCTCCTCAGCAGGGCACAGTGAGTATAAACCAGATTTAAGAGTAATAGCAGATGTAGTGGTTAAGAGCGGATCATTCTAAACCGAAAGAGGGGAGATTGAGATGAGATATCAGGAAGAAATGTTTCCCTGTGCGGGCGGTGAGCCCCTGGGGCAGGTTGCCCCGAGAAGCTGTGGCTGCCCCATCCCTGGAGGTGTTCAAGGCCAGGTTGGACGGGGCTTGGAGCAACCTGGGCTGGGGGGAGGTGGCCCTGCCCAGGGCAGGGGGTGGGACAGGGTGGTCTTCAAGGTCCCTTCCAACCCAAACCATTCCATGATTCTGTGTAGCAGAGCAGTGTATCTGCAACCTCCTCCATGGTGGAAGGGGTAAGAGGGCTCCTGGGGACCGTGAACTGCTCCCAGTCCGAGTGCTGCTGGAGTTCTGGGTGCACGTGGGCTGAGCAAGGCAAGCTTTCGGCAAAATTAGATGTGAGTGTCCGAAAGACCTGTGCCCTTCTCAATCAGCTCTTTCAGGTTTGCACTCAGGTTGTGTGGTTGGTTGCTCTAAAATTCGTATCCACTGCCATGGATTCTCAGCCTTTGCTTTGTACAGGAGCCTCAGCCCTTGAGCTGGATTAGGATCTGCACTAAGAATCTGATTCTAAATTTGGATCTGGATCCATCAGTACTTGGATTCGAAAGGATTTTCAAGTGTCTTGCCTTTTATAACACTCATACTCGGCTTCTTTCCCTTTTATGCTCTTAAGTTTCATCTTGTTTTCTTCGGTAGTTAAATGAATTCATGTTGCATAAACAGTGCTCTTCATTTACTGGGCTGTGCAGCATACTTAAGTAGTGTCTTGATAAGTTGAACTTTTATTTAAGCAATTAGAAAAATGCAAATGGATTGGCGAGGAACGTATGCGAGTTCAAGGCACGATGCTTTGAAACGCTGAGGAGAATCCCTGGAAAGAATGCTTAAAGGATTTGGGGAATTTATCTTCATTAGTTAGTCATTTAACTCTCGGTTCTTCCTGTTTTCAAAGATATTGCTACCGTAAGATCATCTGCTGCCTCGTAGCACGCTTCCTGATAATGGAACAGGCTTGCTTTGTTTAAAAGCTGAGAATTCTGTCACACTATCTTGAAAGCCTCTCGAAGGCTTTAATCAGGCCCTTTTGATCGCGTTGCAGAACAGAAAATTTCCCCCAGACTTGCCTGTAACAAACTACCATTGATTTAAGGGAAGAGTGGTGCGGTCTGTGTGGGCTTGTACGGGATTGCACATTTTAACCCATTCAATTCTGGGAAGACGGCTTCATTAATTGATGGGACGCGTTGTGTTTTGTTACAGTCGCTTTTTTTCTTAAAAATGAAAGTTAAGGAGATCTGGAAGAGAGAAAACTGCCTTTATGATGTAGGTGTGATTGGTCTGAATAGGTTCCTTTTGTTAATCTGAGTAAAAACTGCTGGGAAAATAAATACTAAGTTCTTCTTTCCGATGGTTGTGCCGAGACCTGCGCAGGCAGCGAGGAGGAGCCGCGTCCCCATCTCCGTCGTCCTTGGGCGCTGACACGGGTGACATGAGAGGGACGGGCTGCCGGGGAAAAGAGTCAAGAAAAGGGGTTAAGTTAATATAACAAATTGGCCTTTCGCTTAAACCTTGATTGTTTCGGGCTTGTGGTGTTGGCCCAGCTCTAGAGAGGGCTCTTTCTGAGCGGAGCCGTCCCCGCGGCGTGCGGGGCTGTCCCTGCCTGGGCAGCGGGATGCGCACAGCGAGGCACGGGGGGGACTTTGCCCCCCACAACTCTCCGCATGCTGCCGGCACTCGCAGCCCTGGTACGCTTCATCTCCCGGGGGGCGGGGGGGGGACGGAAAGCGTAACGCTATGTGCATTTCAATGGTTGGACTTGATGATCTTAAAGGTCCCTTCCAACCTCAGTAATTGAATGATGCAAGAGTAAACTCCTCTCACTGCAAATAATCTTGCTTGCTAACTGAGATTGCACGGCTTCCAACACCAACTGGCGTGGGACAAGAGTTGCCTTAATGTGCTTTATTTTGTTGGCCTGGTGTCAGTGCGAGCACTCAGTAAATCCTAACGAGGCTCCAGCGGCCAGATAAGATAGCCGCTGCTGGCTTTGGGGGGTTTCCCATCTGTTCCACAGCATCAGAGCTTGTGCTTGGCTGGGGAGGGGGCTGCTCTTGGTCCTGGTCTTCCTGGAGGAGAGGAGAGAGGTGGGTGGTAATCTTGGGAAAATAATTGGAAAAAGTTATTTTAAAAAAAACTAGTTTGTAATTGTGCAGATACATACATACATAGTGCTGTGTGGGATCTGCTCCATCATCTCCTGAAGAGCTCACCACCCACCAACTCCATCCCTGCCCTGGTCCCAGGTGACAGGTCCACCACACTGGACCCAGTACTCTGAGCTGCTTTGATTCAGGGAAAACGGTTCGGCTGTGCTGGATCGCATCCCAGGCTGTGCTTAAAAACCCGCTGAGCACCCAGACTGGATGGCAGCTGGGAAGGGGCAGAGAGAAGCTCCTCTCCTCTCTCGTGGGTGAGCTGTGGGGTTGGCTAAGCTGTCGTGTGCAACTTCTTCACTCTCCATCAGTTGGGTTTGGCTTTATGTTGGTGGGAAAATACCATCAAGTGCAGTGCAGCAATAACCAACAGCGCGAGTTAGCTGGTGGCCGCGAGTTCACATCAGTGCTGCTTCATTGCTGAATAAAGTTTGGGTTTGGGATCTTGGAGCTTCCAAATGAGGCAGGATTCTGGTCTACTTGAGAAAGAAAAACCTTTAGGGCAACTTTAATAAAAATATTTATGTTTCTTCAAGCCCGTGATGTTTGCTGTGGGTTTGGCTCTCGGTGCCATACACTTGGCTGCTCTGAACATGCCTCGAGGTTGCCGTTGCCCCATGGCACAGGCAGAGCTCTCGGGGAGCTGGTGCCTTGCAGGGAGGGAGACCCCCCCCAACAGCCCGAGGGCTCTGACCGCCCCGGCCACCCACGGGATTCCCCACCAGCACCTTGCTCCGGTCCCAAAATACCAGCGCCCTGCATCCCGAGGCTTAGCAGGGTGTGAGGGATGAGGCTGGCTCCTTGCTAGCGGGTAATTGCCCTCCTTGAGCTCTTGGCTGGAGAAAAGGCAGACAAACAGCCCGGATCCTGGCAGGCGCCCAGCGAGGGCAAGACCAAGCACGGGACGGGCAGAGCGCAGCAGACGCCGTGAGACGGGGACCGCGTTCAGCCCCGCAGAATTGGGGCTCTGATTTTGGGGATGTGGCGTTGTCTGTCAAACAGTAGCGTGCGGTGGGGAGACACAACCTGTCCTGGTCGTGGTCCCAAGTTATGTATCCGTTGATCTGATCTTGGTCTGTGTTCATCCCACCTTGATTTTAAAGCAGTTTGTTCTTAGCACTGATGGAGAACTTCAAATAAAAGAAAGAAGAAAAAAGAAAAAAGCTTACCACTGGTTTTCTTAAGCTTATTCTATTCTCAAACCTCAGTTCCTTTGGAGGGCCCTTTCGAGAACTGAGACCTTCAGTGAGGTTTTCTTTGCAGGGTTTTTAAGTCTGTTTAAGTGTTTCTCCAGGTTTTCTTTGCAGTGTTTTTAACTTCATAAGGTATCCCAAATTCATGAAGGTTTTGTTCAGGTCGCACACTGCGGTTCCTGCTCACGGCAGAGCTGAGACCCCTCTGCTAAAAACTCCATCCCCAAACCTCCCTGCACTGCTGGGCTGTGGTGTCCCTGCCCTGGAGAGACCTTCCACCCAGGGCAATATGTTACTTGGCCGTAACCCTGGAGGAGAATGGACTAATATGCAGAATGAGGTTTATCACTTCAACAGAATAACCACTTCGTTTTTTTCATGCGCTGGTGTGCGATGGCAGACATTCAGCAGCTCGCCGGGCAGTAGCCGGCCTTGGCTGGTGGGGGAGCGCTCGGGGCTGAGCCGATTGCTGCAGGGGGTGGGTGCTGGCTGCTTGTAGCTTGATGGGTGCCTGAATGAGACAGCCAGATCCCTCCTGCTCCTTCCTTTTTTATTAGTTCGTTTCCATGTGACGATAGAGGGTCACCGTTCCTGCGTGTCTCACTCCAAGCTGAGACTCTACTGCAAAAATTACTATATTTAAAATTGCATTCTTGTCCTTATGGAGATGCTGGTTTTGCAGTGGGCTGTCTGCATGGGTCCGCACGGAGTGAAGCAAGTCAGACCCTGGCACGAGGATTCAGACGCGGCCCTGCCCCACAGCCAGGCTCAGAGGGCCTTTTGGGGCGTGTTTGGTGTCAAGGGCTTTGCACAGCTGTGAGTAAGAAGAACTTGGGTTGAAATATTTTAAACATTATTCACTTAAATACAAACTTTGGACCTGACGGACGTTACAATAGTGATTCCCAAGCTGCTGAGACACCGATGCTTTATCTCAAACTAATGAGTTCTTGGAGTGCAGCTCCGTTTCAAGCCCTCAGCCATCTCCACAGCTAGCCTAAAATGCTAATATGAAGATACTGCCAAAATAATTTGAAATAAACCAGAATCTAAAAATAGGAAACAGCTAAGAGCCCCGTTAACGAACAGCTTATTCTCCAAGGAAGCTACGATCTGGTTAAGATCATCGCGGGGAGAAAAATCCATCAGACATCTAGACAGCATTGAATAGACAAGAACAAAATACAGCTGTCCCGGGTCAAACTGAAGGTCTGTTAGTGCAAAAGCCTGGCTGGCAGCCGGGGCTGCGGGGCGGCCACCGAGGGAAGCGGAGGACAACAGGCAAGAGCATGGAGATGCTTCCTTGGAGGTGCTGGTTGAGCTTCTGGTTGACTTTCTGGTGGGTCTGGCAGCTCCTGTGGCTGCAGGAGGACCCTAATGCTCTGTGAGTGCCGTGTCTTCTTACACGGGTTCAAAAAACCACAACGGGACAAAATGCATGCCAGGAAAAAAATAAACCTGTGCTGGGTTGAAATGTCCTGTGTCAGAGCTTTGCGGCTAATGTGTGCTGCGTTCAGAAATACCTCCTTTTGTTTGCTCTGAGCTGAGTCACGGGGAGCCCGGGAAGAGGGGAGAAGGAGGCCGGGCAGGTTTTTTTAGAGCGAAATAGCCCGGCTGAAACTATTGAAGAGCAAATGGCAAATGCTGATTTATTCTGACAACGCAACAAAAGGCTTAATTCAGGCTGCCAGTTCTACTTAAATGCAAAAAGTGGTTTGGAGCTCCTCAAACACCTTCAGGTTCATGTTTCAGTGGTGTCATGGCTGTAATCACGCAGGGAGTGGTGTGGCGGGTGCGTGTTACGCTGGGTGCCGTCTGCCTCTCGATGGCCTCGTCCTGTGAGCAGCCCCAGTGCGATCCACAAAGGGCTTTGGTGGTCAGGCTAAACCCTCTTCCAGTTCCCTATGAAAATAGACCTCGAAACTCTGCTCTGGGGAGACCCCCCTGCAGTGCTGCCTCCAGCTCGGGGGGTCCCACCAGCAGAAGGACACGGAGCTGTTGGAGCGGGGCCAGAGGAGGCCCCGGAGATGCTGGGAGGGCTGGAGCCCCTCTGCTGGGAGGACAGGCTGGGAGAGTTGGGGGGGTTCAGCCCGGAGAAGAGAAGGCGAAAAAGGGGAGAGCTCAGAGCCCCTTCCAGTGCCTAAAGGGGCTCCAGGAGAGCTGGGGAGGGACTGCATCAGGGAGGGGAGCGATGGGATGAGGGGGAATGGTTTTATACTGAAAGGGGGAGATTGAGATGAGATATTGGGAAGAAATTTTTCACTTTAAGGTTGATGAGACAGTGTCCCGAGTTGCCCCAAGAAGCTGTGACTGCCCCATCCCTGGAGGTGTTCAAGGCCAGGTTGGATGGGGCTTGGAGCAACCTGGGCTGGTGGGAGGTGTCCCTGCCCAGGGCAGGGGGGTGGCACTGGGTGGTCTTCAAGGTCCCTTCCAACCTAAACCGTTCTGTGATTCTATGAAAAAAGGGAGGCGTGCATGCTTCCCTTTCTAAAAGAGTGCCTGTTTAACGATGGCCTGTGACGGTTGAGGGACTTGTGGGCACCATGGAGCAGATGGCCGGCACTGCATCTCAAACTGTCTGAACAACCATACCTGGTTTGTTGGCGTCTGGTTGCCCCCATGCACTGATGTAAGCTACGTCTGAGGGGAGGTGGAGGACAGAGCAGGGATCCTGTTGCCTGGATCTTTCAAGCAGGTGATGGGTCTCTGCTCCATCACACCCTGAGAGGATTATACAGGTTGTACACCTGTAAATCAAGACTAAACAGAATTGAAGCACCATCGCGCTCTCCGTGCAGTGAGATATGAATAACTGCAAGTCAGACTTGCTGTACTTCTCACTTGATAAACCACATGGTTGGTTAGTGGAGCGTTAGCAGATGCTCTGAATGACTGAAGAGGAAATTAGAGGGCAAGCACGTAGCTGTTAAGAGTTTAAACAGACACATTTACCTGTCCTGCTTATGCCTTGCATCATTTTATATTATTGCTAAAATTAAAAACACATTTGGGCTGATATAAATGAAATAGTAATTTCTCAAGAAACTCTTTTATGGGCTGACCACAAACACTACCTGGACCTGTCATTAGTTCCTCAGGAAAGAAGTTATGAGTTTTGTAAGGTTCTGGCACTCAGACAAAACCAGAAGGAGAGAGTTGTGGAGACTTAACGAGCTGTGTGATATTCCATGCAGGGCTCGAAAGAGACAGGTCATTTGAATGACGGTCAGGAAAAACTGATGTCAAACGTAACCTCTCCGCAGGAAGCAATTAGGGTGACTGCGCTCATCTAATTACGTAGCTGACCAAAGAGAAGGCTTGCATGGGCTCTTTTCACAGCATGATTTAAGGCCTGCGAGCCAAAGGAGTCTAAAGCATCTCCCTTGAAAGAGGGTAATGCATTATTTTAAGCAAGAGACAAATCTGAAGAGAGGACCTGGTCACACACTGACAGAAATCTCCTGACTGAAAAGTGCGTTGTTGTAGAGGGTGGCCCTTGGAGAACTGGGGCTGACAGAGCCCTGGCTCTGACATCCAACCTCTGGTAGATGCTGTTGGCGTAGGCAAAACACAGGTCTTCTCCAGAAATAACTAGGGCCTTTATCTGCTGTTTATTCCAAGAAAGGGGACTTTGTAAAAAACAAGCATTCTTTTAAGTAACCCTTTTATTTTTCCCTGCCTAGATTAACCCTGGCAGTAAAGCAGCCCTGGCAAACCTGTGCCCAGGAGATATCATTCTGGCAATTAATGGAGAGAGCACAGAGAACATGACCCACCTAGAAGCACAAAACAAGATCAAAGCATGCATGGACCAGCTACTGCTCTCCCTGAACAGGTAGGTGTCCTCTTCTGTTGGACGTGCTCTTGTGTCAGCTTTGCTTGGCTCTTCTGCAGAAGGCTCGCGGCCACCCCGGGGGCAGATGTGCCCTTAGGCTCAGTTCTTGGTGCATCCCCATGGTCTGTGTAATTGTTCTACATTTTTAAAAACAGTAAAAGAAAATAAAATTGTTTTTAGAAGGTCACTGGTACAAAAAATGGGTTCGGTTCATTTATACGTATGGGTTATCATTCGTACCTTGCAAGGCTCGTGCAGGCTGTGAGCTGGGTGGAATCCTTCAGCCCAATGGAGTTTTTATCAACTCGAGCAAGAGTGGCACTGGGATCTAAGTCTTCTTTGGGCAAAGCATCCCATTTCATTAACATCCACCTATCATTTTCCTAAACATCTGTTCAATTAATATACGTTTTAAGGTCCTGCCAAATTTGCTTTAGAATATTTCAAAGCAAAACGAAGACTTGGGGTTTATTTTGCTTTCCATTGGAACTAATTCTGTAGCTAAAGGTTCCTAATGCAGATTATCCAGGCAAAATGAGCGCTCCTTATAAGGCTCACAAATGACTAATGTTATCTGTAATAGATTTAAATAAGTTTATACAATTTTCCACTTCAGATTAAAAAGGCATTTCCTGCTATAAAGAGCTATCATTTACTGTTTATGCTTCTCTTGGAAAACATGTCGTTTCTGACTGGAAGCCTGGGCAGCCGGGACGGAGCGCTGCCGTAAATGGAGCAAAGCCTTGGTTGCTCCTCATGGTTCATCCAACAGTGGTGTCTGAGCTGCCCGGCCAAAGCAGAGTGCCCTGAGCTCAGCTCGTGCTGTAGGGACGATGTGGCTTCAACGTTAGGATAGAAAGAAAAGAAGAAAAACAGGAAAGCCCTTCATGCAGGTAGAATTTCCCATAGCCAAGGAGGACGGTTGTTTTGCTTTCTGTTTGGAGCAGGTTGAGGGAGACTGGATGGTCTTCTACCCCAAAGAGGGGCTGTACCCAGGGCAGGACAAGGGTTCCCTTGCTGCCTGTCTGAGGGCTGGTGGAGCTCTCCTTGGAAGAGGGTGAAGTCTTCCTGTAGTGCCGGAAGGTTTTGGTGAGCTGCTGTGGTGGTTTGGCAGCAGAACAACTTCGTCGGGAGTTAGAATAAAGTTTTGCTGAAAACAACTTTCACCTGCAGCATGGCAGCGTTTTATTCTCATGAATGAGGGTTTCTACTATGTGAATTTATGGGCTGAATTCCTACTTTTACACCTCGTTTTACCCACCAGTATGAATTGGTGTCTGTTTGTTGGCTGAGACGGGACCCTCGAGTACTCCTCTGCAGGAGGCACACGGTTATGTGCCCGCCTTTCTGCTGGTGTCCACCCGGTCCTCCTGGTTAGGAAGCGGTGCTTGAATCTTGGTGGCGTTAGCTGTGACCATACTGGTGGTGGGAGCTGCCGTGTCAGTGTACGCGGTGTCAGCGGTACCTCCGTGAAAGTACCTCCTCTCCTAAGAGGTGACTTCTTGCATGGACACGGGGCAGGGGTTCTGTCACGCTGATGCAGCTCTGCTCCATCACGAAGAGGAGTGGGCAGAGGTCTCGCAGCAGTGTGGGTACGTGCCGTGGTGGGGTTAAGGATGTTTAGTTTCCCTGAGATGCAGAAATGTTCATTAACGACCTGGTGGAGGTCTGGAAGCTGCTGTGTGGAAGACTTCTGGCAGCAGGAGGGTCTGAGGCTGCAGGTTGGGTTTGCCCATCTACACCTCCCAAGGTGGATGGTTTTAACTGTGGGACCTCGCAGTGTCTCTGGAGGAGCGGTGGATTCTCTGTAGCAGATGTTACTGGTGATGGCCCGTGGCCTTGCAGTGGTGCAGCGTTCCCGGGTGAGGTGGCCTGGGCTTTGCTGGGCAGGAAGGTAGGCAGGAGGGTTGCCATGGTTTTGCCAGGCCTTAAAGCCTTCGTAAATGCAGATTTGAAAGGCTCTCATATCTTACAGTCGGGCAAAAATAAATGCTCAGGCTTCTGCAAGAGAGGAACAGATGGGAGCTGGTGATGGTGAGGAACTCTTCAGCGTGAGGTGGCTGCTCTTGGGAGGAGAGGACACTGTTGGGTCAGTTAGGTGGCTCCTCCGAGAGCAAACACACCTCGGCCATGCCCGGAGATGTCTGTGGGAGCGGCCTTTCTCTTGATAGGAAAAACTGAATAGTTTATTTTTTTTCTACAGTGAGGAAAGCAGCTCCAGTAACGCTTTATTAGGCCTATTTTTAGTTTGGCCCAAAGCAAGTGCTCGGTGACACGGCTCTTGGATCTCCCTCCTGCTTCCCGAGTGACCTGCAGGATCCAGAGGACTCTGTCCAGCCCTTAGTCATGGCTGGAAGCGTGACCGGCACTACCTCCTCGGCGTGAGCGCATCCCTGCTCCAGGACCGGCCTCCCGGGGAGCACCCCGCTCCCGGAGGTCACCCTGACCTGGTACTGGTGAGGGAGCCGCATCCTGGGGCAGTGACGGGGGACTTGGTTGGTTTGTGGGGGTGTGTGTGTCCCGCAACTGCTTTGGGATATCTGCAGATCGCCGCCCGGGACGCCGCTGCGAGGCTGAGCTCCGGGAAAGCCCCAAAGGCATTAGTACCTTCTCCTCCCTCGGGCAGAAGGATGCTCCCCAGGCAGTGTCCTCTCTGTACGCTGCCTTCAGCAAAATATAGTTTGCAAATCAACACAGGGAGATTTTTATTTTTTTTTTAAAATAAGTGTGTTGGTCTGAAATATATTTGAAATAACGAGGTTGTTTGTTGTATGCCTTTACCGAAGACGTATGGAATTCAACGTTAATTCTGTTTTGCCAAAGGAGGCTCCATCCAGGCGGGGCGTGCGTGCCGAGGGCGGGCAGGGAGCTGGGCAGCGCCTGGCAGCGAGGGGCTTCCAGCCCTCTGGTGCCCTCTGGGCTTCTTCCATCCCCTGCCCTTTCTCCGTGAACCCTTGGCATGACGCGTTCCCGAGATACAGAACAAGACCGGGTTTGTTTTCAAACTGTGGTCAGTAAATGACTAGGAAGTTCAGTAGGAAAATCCAAATGTGGGGAAAACATGTGGGCGAAGAGAAAGGGGAGTCACTATGCGGTGTCACGGGATGTCCTGGGACCGATGTGGCCCGTCTGGCTTTCGGAGGTGTTGGGGGTGCAGAGACACCATTGAATCTGATGAGGGGAGATGCCAATTATCCTCTTTGTCAAATTCGCTTCATTAAGACATGTGGATACATCGGTGGGCAAACAAGTAAAGAGCCAGGAGGACTGACCATTTGTGGGTGGAATAAACAATTAGAGTGTAAAACTTCCCCATGCAGCGCGGGCAATATCTTTTCGTCGTACTTGGGAGGGAACAACTGAAGTAAGTGGGACTTCTGTTTTGTTGCAAACTTTGACCACAGTCAGATGTGACCTCGCGGCTGGAGGGCAGATAGATGGGCGCACCTATCGTTAGCACGGTCTGTCGTTAGGAACGCCACACTGGGTTTGATGGTTTTGCTCTTACCCGGCTGCGTGGCAGAATCTGTTCATCGAGTCAGTCTGGAAGGAGAAAAACTGAGAGTTTCTCAACAAACATGAACATGTAATTTCCAAAGACCATAATGGAAAGCGGCACCCAGAGCGCTCCACCCCGTGGCTCTGCCAGCCGGAGGACCGTGCCAGCTGTTGGGAAGCACATCTGCAGCGGCTTCGCTCGCCGGGTGCTGCGCTGAGCTCCGCGGGGAGCTGGGGGATGGCGGGGGGTGGGGGGGCAATGGCACCGGGAGCCCTGGAGAAGTCAAGTTTTGGGGCAGCGGGAAAGATGCAGGGTGCAAACAGCATGGCTGTGTCGGCAGAAAGGAGCCACGTCGTTTCCTAGTGCGTCTGGCACGGCTGCGGGACACTTCCTGGGAAATCGGAGGGACGTCTGTTTTCTCTGCTTGGGACCCTGGTTTCCCTGGGCTGGTGGTGAACCCCGCAGGAGACGGGGCTGTGGTGCAGCGCTGGGGAGGTGGCTCGGAAGACACAGTCTGCCGGCTTGCAGAGACAAGCAGGGCTCAGGGGTGCTCTGCATCTGGTCTTTCACGTAACTTTGGGGAGGCGGAGGGAGGGCAGCAGCAGCGAAACACGCAGCGTGGTGAGAAGCCAGCAGAGCACGGGTGTCCCGTCACCTCGGATGGCAAAACGGGTTTGTTTTCCAACGGTGACAAAGGATCCACCAACACGGGCTCAATAAATCGCATCTGGATTCTCTGTAGTGCTGTACGCTCATGTGAACAAGTACTCGAGCATTAAAATGAATATTATTTCTCGCAATCAACCCTTTCTTATCCTTGAAGACAGTCGGTGTCCGGGCAAGTGCACACAACAAGCCTAAAGCCCAGAGATAACCAGCTCAGCAGTGCAGCTCGCCCTGTTCTTGCTTATATATGACTGTGGATTTTCTTATCTCTTGCGAAGAAAGCCTCCCCAACCCCTTTGATTGTCAACGTCTCTCGGGGTTACGCTGGTTAGTAGGGAAGACTTGTTACTTCAAATCGCGTCATGCCTCAAATAAAAACAGCCATAAAATTGGGTCGGAGCTGTGCTTTGCTGATACCACCACTTGAGAACAGAGGGTTGAGCGCCCAAAGGACCTCAGGCGCCGGACAGGTCATCACTGACGCTGTGCCTGCTGCCGCACACCGCTGGAAAGTCCTTGGCGGCTCTGTCCAGACCTGCCCGTCTGTGCCAGAGGGGGAAGGCGAGCCCCAAAGCTTTCTCTGAAGCTTTTGCCATCTGCCCGCTGGGAGCACGAAGGCTTGCGCGGCATCCTTCCTGGAGGAGTTGGCCCCAAGCCCGCATTGGGAACACTGCTGGGAAGGGGATGTTGCAGCTTGAAGGGTGTTGGGGGCTGTGGTTCCCCTGTGTCCCCCGTGTCCCCTGCAGCCCCGAGTCAGCGCTGGTGTCTGGGAGGCTGTCGCTGCTCTCAGCATGTGCTAACGTAGATTAATGTTACCACCTCTGCTGGGAGGACAGGCTGGGAGAGTTGGGGGGGTTCAGCATGGAGAAGAGAAGGTGGAAAAGGGGAGACCTCAGAGCCCCTTCCAGTGCCTAAAGGGGCTCCAGGAGAGCTGGGGAGGGACTCTGCATCAGGGAGGGGAGCCATAGGATGAGGAGGAATGGTTTTATACTGAAAGAGGGGAGATTGAGATGAGATATTAGGAAGAATTTTTTCCCTGTGCGGGTGGTGATCCCCTGGGGCAGGTTGCCCCGAGAAGCGGTGGCTGCCCCATCCCTGGAGGTGTTCAAGGCCAGGTTGGACGGGGCTTGGAGCAACCTGGGCTGGTGGGAGGTGGCCCTGCCCAGGGCAGGGGGTGGCACTGGATGATCTTTAAGCTCCCTTCCAACCCAAACCATTCTGTGATTTTTTTAAAAATCTCTCTTCTGTCCTTTATCGAGGACTATAAGTGCTCTGGGAGCCCCTCTTTCTTCACACCCACATTCTCTAACACCGTTCTTGACTAGACCCCTGTTCCCACGAAGTTGGTGGGTGTTTTGTCCCCAGCTTCGCCGGGTCACGCTTTGCCCCGGGACGTGCAGGGCTGTTTCTGGGCAGCGGCACCGTGGAAAGCAAAGCAGCACAATGGCCTTTCTGTCCCGAAACGGAGCGGAGGAAAATCCTCAGCAGCTGATGAAAGAAGTCTATTTCTGTAACCGATGCTCCGATGTAACGTGTGAGGCATTACCTGGGCAGCCCTGCGACAAGGGGTGGGCGTTCAGGTCGTGGTTAACGGCTCCGAAACGCGAGGCCAGGAGTTCAAGTGGGCTTAAGTAAGGCTGGAGCAACGCCTGGCAGCAGGGTGGCGGGGGGAGGCGGCGATGGGGCTGGTGAAGGCTGAGCAGGATGGTTCGGGATGCCCTGGGGATAAATCAGCCTCTTCCAGCATCGTCTTCCCAGCTGTTGAACCCCAAGCCGAGGTAGCACGGGGGCGGCTTCGCTTCGCCTGCCTTACTGGCATCCGCAGGGGAGGGTAAGGGCGGGCACGGGGCAGTTGGTTGGAGAAGATCCGGGGCGTTAAGCAGCGCCGTGAATTATTACCCACAGAAATGTGGTACGGAGATCTTGGTGCTTAGCCACGAAATGTATGCGTTTGACTGGCGGCCAAGGATTTCAGAGGTTTAAATAACGTAAATGTGTGGATTGGGATGATCGCATGGTGAAACTTTTTCTTTTTTTCTGACTGTGAAGTTGTCTCTAAGTTACCCAAATGAAGAAATTCCTTATGGGGCATGAAGTGCGCTTGCTGGCTCCTCCGCCCCGGGACTAACGTGTTCATATTCCTGGGATGTGCAGGAAGGAATTCACGTGTGTTGTGAGACCTTTTTTTTTTAAAGAAAAAAAAAAAAAAAAAGAAGAAGAAATTTGATGCTGTTCTTCCCCGTCCCATCCACGGACAGCCCTTTCTTTCGGTATTAACACTGGGGCTGTTTGTGCGTGGGGCCGGGTGGGTGATGGAGGACCGACCCCAGGCGCAGCCGTGGACCCCGGGGCTTGTTGCGTTGTGTTTGTTTCCTGACTGTGGTGTAAAAGCGTAAATCCGCAAAGGTTCAGGTTTGGTTCCTTCTGTCCCTCGGTCCGGCGTGCGTGCTGCCGGAGTGGCCCCGCGGGGCCCTTGCCCATGGAGAGAAGGTGTTCCAGAGATGGTAACTATTTTTTAAATAGCACCTGTGGACCCCCCTGCACAGCTCTGGGAGCTGTTTTGCTCTGTGCAGCCCTGGCAGAGCGGGGAGGAGGAGCTGAGACGGCAGCAAGGCAGCGTGCGAGGGCTGGGAACCCCCAAATTCCTTTAGAGATGGCCACAGCGTGCAGTGCCACGCTTCCCAGCGCCCATCGGATTTGTTCCCGTTTGAGTGAGAGGGTGCGATGCAGCCCGCGGGCAGAAGCCGTGCCCCGCGGGGGGATGGATAACGATCCCCATTCCCCAGGGGACGGGCAGCCTGAGGAGAGCCCACACGCACCGACGCGCCGTTACGCTTCTGCCGGGCCTGCTTGGGGAATTTGAGTACGGGGATATTTTTTGTTGCTGTTTATTCCTGCTCTCCGTACAGGGATGGAGCTTCTCTGGAAGTTTGGAAAAGAGAAAACCCAGTAACGAGTCTGCGGGACGTGTAGCCCCAAAAGTCCCTGGAACCTCACGTAGCTGATGTTCTTCTGAGCTCCCCTCTCGCCTCCCCCGGCTGGGGGGGGTTTTCTCAGGGTCCGGTCGCTGCGAGCCGCGCAGGCACGCTGCTGGAAGATGGGAAGGATGACAGTGTACGATGTTCTCAAGTTTCCAGTAAAAGTACAACTGGAAAAGTGAATCACAGCTTCCCCTCTGGAGCTCCTCGAGGACTAATAGAGAGGAAAACCGGCAGCTTTCCAGAGCCGGGATACACAGCGATGCTTTCAGAGGGGAGGAATGAAGGAGGAGAAATCCCACAGCATCTCTTCCACGTACGCTGGACAAGCCGGGTCCGTCGGGGTGCTCAGCTGAGCTCAGCGCCTGTGCCCATTGACCAGCCGGCACGAAGCCTTGCCCGCCCTGCGGGGACGGATCCTTCACCTTAGGGCTGTCGCAGCGAGGTCCACGGTCCTGGGCAAGTAGAAGCATCAGCTGTAGCTGCTTCTAGACCCAGTTCAGCTCCTGGAAGGCTGATGGCCACATCAGTGATAAAAATCAGCCGTGACGCTAGTGATGAGCCATCACAGGAGGTGAATAGCGTTCAGGAGATGGGCAGGAACATGGAGTCACCCCCTCCCCCCAAAATGACTATACAGATTGGGGTGAAATCCAGCGATGGGGTTATTCTGGAGGTTTGCGTCGCTCCCTCCTACACGGCTGCACAACAGCAGACAGCAGTGTCCTCGGCCGGTCTGGCGCTTTATCAAGTGCTAACTGTTAGTTTATAAGGGGATGGAGAAATTAGAAATTCAGTAAGACCCAGGAATTCTTGCAACTTAAAAGCAGCTCTACAAATGTAGAGAGCAAGACTCGCAGATCATTACCAGGTGAAAAAACATTTTGGTAAAATACGTGAGCATATGCAAGTAATCTTTTGAGAATGACGTTGAGTCTTTTAGAAAACAAATTGTGGGATAAATGGTGTCTGCAATTTTTATTTTGTTAGTGATGTCTTGTTAATGGGTCCGTTTCCCACGAAGCCCTGTGTTGAAGGCCTAGCACTAACCCAGGGCAAGTTATTTTTCTTAGGATTGTCCGAGCAGCCGTTAAAATAGAGTAGAGCGTTGTTAGTGCAGGGTAATGGTTTCCACATAGCTGACTTTAATCCCCTACAACACATCTGAGAACACTTTTCCCGTCCTTGAGCCGTAAATTAAACGACTCGGAACATTTGAGTGCGACGTCGGATCCCTCACCCGTTGCGTTAGAAAAGTGTGGTTAGTTTTTGCTGTTGCCTAAACACAAAGCTGTGGCTGTTGGCACCGTGAACCTGCTGCCAGGGTGGCTTGGGGTGGCCATGCTGCCCCCCAGGTCCCCGCTGCTCTGGGGCTTGCCCTCTGTGCTGGGGGCTGCAGGGGACCCCTCTGCTGCTGGTCCTGCCGCGACGTGGGCACAGGGTGAGCTCAGGGCATCGGCCATGCTGCTGTAACTGCTCGGGACATCGCACTCTCGGGCAGGCATAGAATGATAGAATCATAGGATTGCTGAGGTTGGAAGGGACCTTTAAGATCATCAAGTCCAACCATTAACCTACCCTGACAAAACCACCTCTAAACCATGACCCCAAGTACCACATCTGCCCTTTTTTTAAACACCTCCAGGGATGGCGAATCCACCCCACCCCCCCCCCCGAGCAGCCTGTTCCAATGTCTAATAACCCTTTCAGTGAAAAAATGTTTCCTAATATCCAGTCTAAACCTCCCCTGATATAACTTGAATCCATTTCCTCTCATCCTATCACTTTTCACCAGGGAGAAGAGGTCAGCCCCCACCTCTCTACAACCTCCTTTCAGGTAGTTGTAGAGGGTGAGAAGGTCTCCCCTCGGCCTCCTCTTCTCCAGGCTGAACACCCCCAGGGCCCTCAGTCATTCCTCATAAGGTTTGTCCTCCAGTCACCTCTTAAAGATTTTGAATTGTCTGGTATTCTGCTGTTCCTGTTGATAGGATGAGGGGGAATGGCTTCAAACTGGAAGAAGGGAGGTTTAGATGAGATGTTAGGGAGAAATGTTTCCCTCTGCGGGCGGTGATCCCCTGGGGCAGGTCGCCCCGAGAAGCTGTGGCTGCCCCATCCCTGGAGGTGTTCAAGGCCAGGTTGGATGGGGCTTGGGGCAACCTGGGCTGGGGGGAGGTGTCCCTGCCCAGGGCAGGGGGGGGGCACTGGATGGTCTTCAAGGGCCTTTCCAACCCAAACCATTCACTGATTCTATGAAAAGAGGGAATCTCTCTGTGTAAGCATTCATAGTCATCAAACTTACAACTTGCATTTCCATTTGGTGGGGCTGGCGTTTCTCCCAGTCTCCTTTGCTTTGCCTTTAAAAGTGCCAAATAGAATCTAAATCGTGCCGTATCAGCTTCGTTTCAGAGCAGTTCAAGGGGAAGCTGCGGCTGAGCTGAGCCTGGCTTTGCTCAGGCTGTGGCTGGGGGCTGCGCGAGGCGCTCTTGCTTATGCCAACAACGTTTGGTCGCTCTGCGTAACCGCTGGTGAAGCCTTGAGTTTAATCATTAAAAGCACTGACTCTCCTCCTTCATTCCTCTCGGCTTCAACGCGCAAACCTAAGTCTGTCTATGTCTTTCATTAAGTGTGGAGATGCCTATAATGATTTTTGGAAAACACAAGTTTAGCTACTTTCTAGTGCCGCCGGTGTGATCTTTGTTCATTTAGGGCTATGGGGAACTGGGACATTCAAACTGGGACAGCTGGCAGTACTGGTCACCAAATGCCATAGCTTCATGCAGAGCGGATTTACTGTTATCGCTCTTATCTTCAGCAATCAGAATCACTTTCTGAATCTCGGTTCTTATTTACTGGCAAACCAAAGTCTTCAGTGATCCTTTAAGCTGAGTTTGGCATGTGGGCTCCAGAAGTGAGCGAAGGGGAATGTCGTAGCTGCCCCTTCTCGGCAGCGGTGGGAGCACACGTCGGGCTGAGTCAGTGGAGGGAAAAAAGCACGGGAATTCTAATGATGAGCTCTGCCAATGTAATTAGGCATTTTCATTGTTCTGGGCCTCCAGATGAAATTCTCAATGTGGAAGCAATAGGCACAGCACTGGATCGTGGCAGAAAGCGAGTCGGGTTTGCTAGGAACGCTGCCATTCCTGGGAAGGATGGTTTTCTTTGTCCCACCAGAAATGGTTGGGAAGACCAGCTTAAACAGAAAGGTCCCAGCCTAAAAACTAAAATTATCGTGGTAAAGATATTTAATCGGTACAAGACGTCTAGCTATGAGAAAGAGCGAGTTCTTCCCTGTTGAAAAAGCTATGAAGATGGTAGCGAGTGGTGATTTGGAACAAAAAAAGGTAAAATCCTCAGGGGATGGATCCCAAGTGTGTTAAAGCCAGTGGGAGCCTTTGCTTTTGGTAGGTTTTGGGTCAGATCCTGAACTTACAAAGGTGGGTTTGTATTTTGACTGGTTTAGGTACAAAATACTAAAGGTAAAAAAAAAACAAAACAAACCACCTCAAGGATTGCTGGGTTACAACCGTGCTCCTTATTTTTCAAACTTGCACTCTGCAGATAATTAAACCGAAGCCAAGCGTGGTATGTGGCCGGGGCCGGAGTCCGCCGAAGGATGCTCGTCCGCAGGGAGCGATCTCTGCCTCTCACAAGCAGAGCCAGTTTCCTGAAGTGCTGCACAGGCAGACTGTCGGGGTGAACTGAGCAGTTGGCGTTTGAAAACTTTATCTTGTCCTTCGTGCCGTTTCCATCTCCCAACTCAACCTCTTGACATCCAGAAAAAGCCTCTGTCTGTACGTGCCTGCCGGACCCCGCCAGCGCCCTCGTGCCCCCGGGGCTGGAGAGGAGAGTCCCGCTGGCGATGGCATCCTGGCCGTGCCCCCCGGCGCCTCTCTGGGGAAAAAGTGATGAGGCGCATGGAAAATCTTTGGACAGTGGCAGTGTCCCGCTCTGGCTTGGCAGGGCTGAAGGTGCATTTGTGAATGGAAAGTGGATTTTTAAGTCTTTTTCTATCCAGCGCCTGCGTGGAAAGGGTCACGATGATTCATGCAGGGTCGCGTAAGCCGTGTAGCTGAAAGACGTTTATATAATTCCTACTTTGTTCTAGTGTACAGGCCTGCCAGGGAGTGAAAAATATATATATATACACATAATCAGAATGCATTTCAGGATTGAGGACCAGAATAAGGGGGCAAAGCCAGGCGTATGCAAAGCAAGGACCGCCCCGAGTCCGGCTACTGATTTCTCGAACTGAAATAAGTTTGTGTCCTAAACTCCACACTGAATTGGAGCGAGTAGTTCAAGAATGGTTTTGAGCTTCGTGGTTTTACCAGCGTGGAACTGGCATCTTCTCTGTTTGCCACTGTACTATTTCTGAGGATAATTTTAGACAAACACACACATATATATTTTTTCATTCTCTGGCAGGTCTATGTACTATATATATGTTGGTTTGTTGGTTTGTGGTTTGATTTGTTGTTTTCTTGTTGGTTTGGGGTTTTTTGTGTTGTTTGGGGTTTTTTTAAGAAGTCTGTTGTTGTTGTTGTTTGGGTTTTTTTTTTTTTAAAGCAATTTAAGTTGAGTTTACTTAATTTCCCCTTGCAGAGCCGAAGGGAAGACCTGGTCCCCCCCTGTTCTGGAAGATGGCAAGGCTCAAGCGTACCGGATCAACATAGAGCCGGAACCGCAGGTAGGGCACGGCAGCTCTCCCAGCTCGCCTTCCTGGGGAGAGGAGATCCACATCTGCAATCTGGAAATCCCTCTGCACCGCCCGCGGTCCTTCCAGGGGTTAAGGAGTTTCTGCGCGTGGTTTGAAAGCGTCGCGTTTGTTAGACTTTTCCCCGCAGGTCTTTCCTTGGGCGGGTGAAGCCCAGGCTCCTGTGGTGAACCGGAGCCCTGAGCTGATCCGGCTTAGACCCGGCTCCGCCATCGCCCTCCGCCCAAGCCGGGTGGTGGGGGTTCAGCTTCCCGGCGGCGGGGGGAGCACCCGGCACCGGACCCCCCTCGGGGCCACGGTCGGCATTATGTTTGACGGAGCTGTTGGGAGCCCTGCGAAGGGCGCTGCCCGATGCCCGTCCCGGCGCACAGCACGCCCGGGGTCTGTTCGCACCTGCCCCAGCCGACGTGCCTCCGTCTCGGCTGCTTCCAAAATCCACCGCACCCTCCTAATCCCGTGGCGGTGAGTCACTTCACATGGTGGTGGATGATTATTTTTTTATGTGATGATGATGGTCTTTTTTTTTTTTTTTTTTTCTGTCTTCTGTCTCGCTCCTTTCTCTTCCTTCTCTCTGTTTTGCAGCTTCTCTCGTGCCTCTGTCCTCAGCTCTTTCTCTCCACCCTCCTGCCCGCCCTCTGCCCGCAGCCTGCCCTGCCTTCCCACCCCGTGGTCTCCGAGAGCCGGGGCGAGGGCAGCACCGCCTCCAGCGGCAGCCTGCTACCGGGAGGTGGATGGAGCTGAACAGGCTTCCATCCTTCGTACCCATCTCTTGACTGATAGCTTGGCAGCAAGATCAAAGATGACTCTCCTTCTCCTTTGGTTCTTCAAAGGGAAGAGGAATGGTGTCTCGCTCCTCCCTTTCTGCCTCCGGGTTACCTGACTGTTGGGTTTTCAGATGTGCTGGTCCATGATGCATGGTGTAGAGGTATCTGGGGAACAAGGAGGAGACCAGGAGGAGGAGGGAAGGCAGAGGGGAGCTCCTGCTGTCTTGCTCCTCCTGGGATGGAGCATCTCTCCTATGAGGACAGGCTGAGAGCCCCAGTGCCTAAAAGGGCTCCAGCAGAGCTGGGGAGGGACTTTTTACAACGGCATGGAGTGATAGGACGAGGGGGAATGGCTTCAAACTGGAAGAGAGGAGATTTAGATTAGGAAGAAATGTTTCCCTGTGCGGGCGGTGAGCCCCTGGGGCAGGTTGCCCCGAGAAGCTGTGGCTGCCCCATCCCTGGAGGTGTTCAAGGCCAGGCTGGACAGGGCTTGGAGCAACCTGGGCTGGGGGGAGGTGTCCCTGCCCAGGGCAGGGGGGGGAACTGCATGGTCTTCAAGGTCCCTTCCAATCTTCCAAGGTCCATGTCCTTCTGCTGGTGGGACCCCCCGAGCTGGAGGCAGCACTGCAGGGGGGTCTCCCCAGAGCAGAGCGCAGCAGAGGGGCACAATCCCCCCTCGCCCTGCTGGCCACGCTGCTGGGGATGCAGCCCGGGGTGCGGGGGGCTCGCTGGGCTGCCAGCGCACATCGCCGGCTCATGGGGAGCTTCTCATCAACCAATTCGTGCTTATGAATCTGTGAATTTGCAAATATTTTGCATTCCGGCTCGGGCACAGCGGGCAGAGGGGCTTGCAGCTCCTTGCACTGGGGAACGGCAGCACCGGCGAACCCACCCCAGTATGGCACACGAGCAACTGGTGGGTCTGGTCGTCTTTCTGGGGCTGACTGACAGAGCAGGGTGATCTGTGTGCTTGGGCTTTGAGTTCTGGCCATGTTTGCTTCATTAATCAATTACTGCAATCTTTTTTGACAGATATTTTTTCTTAATAGACTTTGATGTGCCCAAAACCCTGTGAATAATACTAAACGAGGACCAAATGTGCAGCAGTCCCACTGCCAGATACAACATTTCTGAGGTTTAATGCAGATTGGATTTGAATCTGACTATTAATATATGTTACATATGGATCTTTTTAAAAATTAGGCAGTTACATAGAATATAATGAGGGGGGAGGGATGAATTTTTCCTGAATCCAGACCTACATTGAAAATGTCTAAATCCGGGGAGTACTTGGTGGGTAAAACAGACGTGTTTGCGGCGAGGCACCCAGAGAGGGGTTTGAAGAAGAATAAGGAGGTAAAGACGGCAGATTCCGGCTTTTGGTGTCGTTTTCAGTGGCCGTATCTCCACATTGTCTTGCTTAGTGGCTTTCCTGGTCTCCCAGAGAGGAGGGGGAGGAGGTACCACGCACACGTTAGGGTGTCTTTGCTGTGGTTGCACCCCAGATGTGCTGGTTGACTCTTCTCCCCCCCACCACCATCTGACTGTGCCTTGAGCGTGGTTCACGCTGGCTGCCCGGGACGCGTGCCAGCGGCTGTCCTAACCCCTGCGCTACTGCAGATGTCCTCTGACCTGCCGTGACGCTGAGGGTGATGACCAGCACCCAAGAGCACAGGCACCCCATCCCCCAGGGAGCGGAGATCCCGGCCGTGGCTGGAGTCCCCTATGGAGCGATGCCGTATGACCCGGAGCCGTCCCGTGCTGTTTTCACGCAGTCCCCGTCGCAAAAGCGAGAAGGAGAAGTGAGAAGGAGAAAAGTGAGAAGGAGAAAACTCTTTGTAAAGGAATCGCTTGGCTCGAAATGTGCAACCTTTAGGTGTGCTTCTGCGCACCTGGAGAAAAGCAGTCTGCTTTGAAACACAGGGGAAAAAAAACCCAAACTGCTGGAATTCTGCCCTCGAATCACAAATGTAGATTTGGGGTTGTTCTTTGAAAGGGTTTTGAGAGTTTCACCCCACGTGGCCTTTCCAGCAGTGAGGAGCACAAGTCTCTCCTTCCTCCAGGTTTTACTCTATGAACTTTTCCGTCGTCCTGGGCAGAGATGTCTTGAACGCCTTTTGCCTTGTGACTACAGCAATTCTTGCTAGACTCAATCTGTGCGATTTCTAGGAAAGCGCGTACCCTACAATTACATTTTAGTTTATTTCGGTGCAGTCTTTGTCTTGAAGGCAGTGAGGCTTTGCACTTATCTTTTGTGCAAGGCGGCTTGGAGGGTATGGAGCGGCTGCTGAGCTCTCCTCTCTTTCTAAATCTCTTGTGGTTTGACAGTTGCGCTTAGTGGAAAACCCCTACTCAGAGACCAAGAATGTAATCAATCCTCCTTACTAAGACCGTGATTAATACCGTGGCTGCAGGGAATAACTGCCCTCGCAGCTGAAGAAGTTGGAAGCGGAGAGAGCTGCTTGTTCACAACGAGGAGCAATGACAGTGAGCAGGGGGATAGGGAATAATCCTTCGTGAAAGAATATATTTTTTTTAAGAAGCAGATGTTGGTTATCAGCTAGTTACTCTATACAAGTCTGTCCTAAACAGCAGGGGTCTATGGAGGAGGACACAAATCCAGTGACATTCAAACTCGCATCCTCACTGGCAAAGGACCGCGTCTTTGTCAGATCTGGTCATGGGTGACAGTGGGACCCGCGGGGATGCTGCGGGGCAGCACGGTGCTCTCCAGACAGCAGCGCCGCCGCGTCAAGTCAGGATTCCCATCGCGCAGACACGACATCACTGCTGACGTGGTGGGATCTGCGGTCTTGCTTTGCCGCCGGCCGTTTGCCCGGTGCGGGCGTCGCGGTGGGCACCGTCCCCGGCCGTCCCTCCCTGGGTGACGGGGAGAGCAGGAGCGCCGATCCATCGGTCTCTGGAAATCCCACTGTCTTCAGCTTCTTGTAGTGTGAGCTCGCTAGTCAAAATACCACCATGTGGTGCTAATAAAAGGAGAGGATGTTTGTTTTCTTGACCGTTCCCATCCTGCCAGAATTGGCAGCTCTCTGGCCCACGGGGGCTGGAAAGGCGGGCTCTGAGCTGTGGGGCACAGCCCCGTCAGCGCTAATTGACGGTAGATCAAGTGTCTGGCTGGGAGAATAATTGCGGCAGAAATTAAGTTGGTAGCACGTAGCCGAAGCTGGAATAGGATGCGAGTCCTCCCAAACCTGGATGCTTGGCTGAAATAAGCTCCGTGGGGTGGAAGGTTGGGTTTCCTCCGGCTGCCCGGAGAAGGAGAGGCGCTTCCCGTGGGCGGTTGTCAGCCCCGTCCCCGTGGGAATGGCATCGCGGTGCCACCGGCTGGCAGAGCGGCACCCGCGGTGTTCTCGGGGGGAGGGATGGGGAGGGTGGGTCGGTGCTCCTGGTCCCCCCTTGCCTGGGTCCTCTCCTGTGCTGCGCCCCGTGGGCTTTCTGAGCCTGACCGAGGGGTGAGCTCTGAGCGGGGGAGAAGAGCTGTCCCGGCCGCAGCGCAGCGGCGTTGCGCAGGAAGGACGGGACGGCTGTTTCTGCTCATCGCTTGAGGTTTTTTTCTAGGATGTGTTATTTTGTGCTTGACACCAAATTCTCAGCCTGTAGAGATTCATGTTTGAGCCAGCAATGTGCCCCGGTGGCCAAGAAGGCCAATGGCATCCTGGGGTGCATCAAGCAGAGGGTGGCCAGCAGGGCGAGGGAGGTCATCCTCCCCCTCTGCTCTGCCCTGGGGAGGCCACATC
>NW_009646744.1:1399441-1404267 GCF_000708025.1 Charadrius vociferus | reverse complement strand
TGATGAGGGGACTGGAGCATCTCTCTTACGAGGAAAGGCTGAGGGACTTGGGGCTGTTCAGTCTGGAGAAGAGAAGACTGAGGGGGATCTTATCAACGCTTATCAGTACTCAAAGGGCGGGTGCCAGGGGGATGGGAACAGTCTGTTTCCAGCGGTGCCCAGTGTCAGGACAAGAGGGAACGGGCACAAACTTGGCCATGGGAAGTTCTGTCTTAACATAAGAAGGGATTTCTCTGCTGTGAGGGCGGCAGAGCAGTGGAACAGGCTGCCCAGAGAGGTGGTGGAGTCTCCCACTCTGGAGCCATCCCAAACCCGCCTGGACGCCGTCCTGTGCCACTGCTGGAGGTGCCCCTGCTCTGGCGGGGGGTGGGATGGGGGAGCTCCAGAGGGCCCTTCCAACCCCCACCAGTCTGGGACTCTGGGATTTGATCAGTTTGCTCTGACTGAAGTCAGGTGCAAGGCAGGCAGCTTGCCATGTGAAAATACCAACCAGGATAGGGTGAAGAGGAGGAACTGGGGCAAAGTTGTGTCTACCATAGCTGTTCAAGCAGCCTGAACCAAGCAGTGGAAGAAACCCAATGCTACATGTACGCCAGGCCAAGGGAAATCCAAACATACCCGGCTGACCCCGCTTTCTGGTGCCTGGCTGAAGACCTGCTGCCTCCCGTTGCACGTGTCCTCCAGGCAGCGTGGTTTCTGCAGCATCATTCCCGGGAGCTTTCCATACCTGCCCTGACCTCAAAAATAGCCACCTCGTAGTGGTTTTGGTCTACTAGACTGCTCATCATACTTGCTTCTAATTAAAAAAAAAATTAAAAAAATAAATAAAAAGTCACATATGGGCTTCAGGTGTGAGCCTGAGCCTCTGGTGTCCCCGCTCTGGGCACTTGGGGACAGCAGTGGTGTCCCGCAGTGGAGCAGGAGAGCGGTTTGGTGCTAAGGTGTCCCTTAGCACTGATTTAATAGCTTTAAAGATGTCTTAAATAGTCTCGTATTTTTTTTTTTTTTGGTCTCGGTAGATGATCGTTACTTTTTTTATTAAGGATGAACAACTCCTCATGTGGTTAATTGGCTCCGAGTATTGCTGCAAGCTCTCAGTGGGTTGGTGGTGGGCAGGAAACTTCTCGGTACGTATTTGCAAACGCAAATGGCATAGCCCATACTCACTTCTGTGAACCGCGGGTTAAAGCCTCCTCCCTGGCCAGGGGGAATTTCCTTTCCCAAGGTGACCGACCTTCCTTCCTCCCCTGGTCGCCATGGCGGGATGGGCCACGGCTGCTCCTGGGAAAGCTCTTGTTGGGATCGGCAGCTCCACCAGCCCTCGCGCGGGCATCGCCCGGTGCTCTCGGGGCGAAAGGAGGGGGGAGAACGTCTGCCTCGTCCTTTCGGGAAAACAAAGGATGAGATAATGCCCTGGCACAGGACCGGGTTCCCATCGCATGGGAACTCCCAGCGTGTTGTTGGAGGGCTGATTTAATAGCAGAAACATGCTGAATCCTGACGGCGGCTGTAAGCGGCGTCAGCCTTGGACTGCGGGTGCCGAGGCCGCGTTTTGCACTCAAATATCAGGGTTTGTACACCACCAAACTCCGTTGATCTGCTCTACTGGGCAAAGAGCTTGTACACAAGTTGGTGTGCGCTCGTGCTTCTTTTTTTCCTGTGAGACAATATTGAATCATTTAAAAGCAAAGAAATTTTCTCGGTACCACTGTAATTTGTCAAACTGTTGTAGCTGTAATCTTTTATGTGAAATTCTCTATATATCTCCTATATAAATCAGAATCTTTATTAAGGGAGCTTCAATAATCCTGGTATATGAAAGAGGAAAATAACAATCTTAGGGTAAAAGGGGAAAAAAATGGGAGTAGAAACTTCAAAATGGTGTTTTCTTCTGTCTGGGTAACAAACTTGAATAGTTTGCTTTCATCGAAGAAAAATAGGAGCTATATTAAAATACTAACAATGTGGGTTGATGTAGGACAAAATAGAAAATGCCATCGGATAAGGAGCTAACACAGATATATGCCCTATTATTTCACTTGATAGCATCAGTTTCGGTGGTGACGCTCTTAACACAGGTAAAGAAACTGCGCGTGTACTCAGAAATAGCGAGTGTTTGTTTGGAAGCACACATGTAGGTCAGTGTTTCTGTTGTCCATCAGGAAAAATAACTCACCCCATTTCATTTTTCCTTGTTGCTCATTAAGGTGACTGAATTCCTCTTTGCAGTCACTGGTGTCACCTGCTGGGGGGAGAGCGTGAGGAGAGAGCCCTGCCCAAGCGGCTGGGTGCTGGGGAGGGATGCTGGGTGCAGGGGAGGGATGCTGGGTGCAGGAGGGATGCTGGGTGCAGGAGGGATGCTGGGTGCTGGAAAGGGATGCTGGGTACAGAGGAGGGGCTGCTGGGTGCAGGAGGGATGCTGGGTGCTGGAAAGGGATGCTGGGTACAGAGGAGGGGCTGCTGGGTGCAGGAGGGATGCTGGGTGCTGGAAAGGGATGCTGGGTACAGAGGAGGGGCTGCTGGGTGCAGGAGGGATGCTGGGTGCTGGAAAGGGATGCTGGGTACAGAGGAGGGGCTGCTGGGTGCAGGAGGGATGCTGGGTGCTGGAAAGGGATGCTGGGTACAGAGGAGGGGCTGCTGGGTGCAGGAGGGATGCTGGGTGCTGGAAAGGGATGCTGGGTACAGAGGAGGGGCTGCTGGGTGCAGGAGGGATGCTGGGTGCTGGAAAGGGATGCTGGGTACAGAGGAGGGGCTGCTGGGTGCAGGAGGGATGCTGGGTGCTGGAAAGGGATGCTGGGTACAGAGGAGGGGCTGCTGGGTGCAGGAGGGATGCTGGGTGCTGGAAAGGGATGCTGGGTACAGAGGAGGGGCTGCTGGGTGCAGGAGGGATGCTGGGTGCTGGAAAGGGATGCTGGGTACAGAGGAGGGGCTGCTGGGTGCAGGAGGGATGCTGGGTGCTGGAAAGGGATGCTGGGTACAGAGGAGGGGCTGCTGGGTGCAGGAGGGATGCTGGGTGCTGGAAAGGGATGCTGGGTACAGAGGAGGGGCTGCTGGGTGCAGGAGGGATGCTGGGTGCTGGAAAGGGATGCTGGGTGCAGGGGAGGGATGTTTGTGGTCCCCCAGAGCCCTTTCAGCCAGCCAGGCGGCACAGGGCAGAGTGGCCACAAGCACAGCAGTGAAGGAGATGGGGTGAGGGCAGAGAGCAGCTCCCGAAACTCTTTGGCGGGAGAGGTGGGTAAATGGCAGCCAGGGCGTGCAGAGAGCCCCGGACGGGCGGGCGGCAGCGTGCTGCTCCTGCCGCAGAGGGCTGGGATGTCCCACGGGCACTGCCAGGGCTTGTTTGATAGCAGGAAAGCCAGAGAGGCGGTTTTGATTCAAGCTGAGTTTATCTTCTTTATTAATGAGTGAAAGCAAAAGGTTGGGGCATTCCAAAATGAAAACCAAAAATATTATCCTATTGCTTTTGTTGTGTGTTCTTGTGTACCTTGCTCTGGCTTTTACAGAAAGAGATGTTCAGAAAAGCCACACTGATGAAGTAGGCATCTTTGGGGTTTGAGCATGTAATGTTTCTGTAGTCTGAAGCTCAGCTTGTTGCCAGTGATGCTTTTTTTTTTTTTTTTTTCTCTCAATCAGCTGCTGGTAGTGGTTATGGAAAGAAAATCAGAAAACACGATACAGTAACACCTGAAAATGCAACAATTCCCCCACCTGGCAGACAGTAGGCTGAAAAGGATGAAATCAGGACGTTGCCTGTTCGTGTTAAGCTCGCTAGGTTTGTTCTTTAAGCCAAACAGCAGATGGTGAGAAGAGAGATTTAATGGGAGCATTAAATGCTGCGTTGAGCAATGCCCTCCTGTGCCGCAGCGCTCAGCTCCTGTGCTGCAAAGGTGACCCTGAACACGGGGAAGCAGAGAGAAAATCCTTCCTCGGGTTTAGACTGGCGCTGAGTTTAGCTGTGGCTTAGTCATCTGGCAGGAGGGCACTGCTGCTGGAGACAGGAGGAAATTTCGAGGCGGCTCTTTGTTATCCAGGGTTATCGTATTGCAAAAATACCTTGAGGTTTCACCGATGTTTATTCTCTATTGATGTTTATTCTCTATTGATGTTTATTCTCTGTTCTCATGACGTTTTCCTGTATGGATGAAAGTTAAATACTACTTACAGGATACACAGAAATTCTTTTATTCTTAGGCTTCTTCACCTACTCCAATTTCTTCTAAAATTACTTATCGGGAATATGAGTTCTGCTCACGTGTGGAACTGAGACCGGTTTAGGGCTGTGAGAGCTCCTCACAGCTCGTCCCAGCCGTGGCACGAGTTTGTTCTCTCACTGCAGCGCCGTAGTGACTGCCGTCCCCCCGGTGTTTAGGTCGCCTGTGCAGGAGGGCTTTGCCCGCAGAGCTTTGCCCGAAGGTATTTAGAAAACACAGCGGGTATATGCTGTGCCCTCCGTTCAGCAGAGCCCGTGGTCCCCGGCTGTCTTGCTTTTTTATGAAAGCGTTAATAAACCCAAGACATTTGTACAAAGCCCTCCTCTGTCTGCCTGTTAAACACCCCCTCGCCCTGTTGATATTAAAAACATGCCCTCTGCACCGCAGCAGGCGAGATAAATGGAAACACATTTTAATCATTCTTGCCGCTCTCGGGTAACTTTTTTCCATCACTGTGGATTTTTAAGAGGCCGCCAGGGAGCCAGGTGGCTTAAGGGATAAAGACATAGCGATGCAGCTCAAGTCCCTCTTGAGCTCTTTTCAGTTGCACGAGGGCTGTGGCTTCTCCGGGGGGTGAAGCGGTTTGTCGGAGCTGCTGGGAGCCAGCGGCCAGCG
>NW_009646744.1:1376206-1399379 GCF_000708025.1 Charadrius vociferus | reverse complement strand
AGCTTAATTCTAAGTGTGAGAGGTTGTGGTTGGGTTAGATGTACGCTGGACAAGATCTAGTGCAGAACACGTGCAAATGTAGAGCTGGAGTATTTTCCTAGCTCAGCCTAAGGATGCTTGTTTTTTTAATAACACCTCATTTTACATCACACAGCTGCTTCTCACGAGAGCGCTCCTTCAGAGAGGGGCGGATGTCTTCCTCCTGGAAGTTGAGAAATTCCCAACCGTCCTTTACAAATGGTTTAGAAACTTCCCCGTCCAAGCAAATACATGCCAGGTGACTCCTGTCAGGGCTGCTGTTACGCTGTCAAAAGTGACACATCATTTAAAGCTAGTAGGAAATGTTCGGCTTTTACCTCTGCGGTGCTGTGAGTCCTACTCTGGCACTCTCGGCAAGGCGAGGGCAGTGGGGGCTTTCGGTCAGGCCCCGGCTCCTGGAGTCGTGCGTGTATGGAATTACTCCTGAAAAACAAAGCCGAGCTGCTGTATGTAAAGGTCTGTGTGTTTTACCTGTGAAAATGGGGTTTTGTGGTTGGAAAGTCACACTGATGGGAGATCATAGAATAGTTTGGGTTGGAAGGGACTATAAAGACCCCCCAGTTCCACTCCCCCTGCCACCAGCCCTGGCCTTGGACACCTCCAGGGATGGGGCAGCCACAGCTTCTCGGGGCAACCTGCCCCAGGGGCTCACCACCCCTACAGGGAAGAATTCCTTCTGAATATCTCATCTCAATCTCCCCTCTTTCAGTGTCAAACCGTTCCCCCTCATCCCATCACTCCCCTCCCTGATGCAGTCCCTCCCCAGCTCTCCTGGAGCCCCTTTAGGCACTGGAAGGGGCTCTGAGCTCTCCCCTTTTTCGCCTTCTCTTCTCCAGGCTGACCCCCCCAACTCTCCCAGCCTGTCCTCCTCAGCCTGCTCGCTGCCTTAACAGCACTTAAATAGAAAGCAATGGAGACTTTCATACAATGCTTTTGCTGTAGCTTGCAGGGGTTTCAGCAGAAATTGCAGCACGTAATACAGAAATAAGCGCTTTAAAATGAGCCTGACTGCCAGGTCCAAGACCACGAAGCCGAGCAAACCTCATCAATGCTCGCGGGGGCTGCCCCTCTGCCCACTGGGACATGACCCACAGGTGTTTTTCAGCACATCCAAGACCCGGCACGGGGCCGTGGGGCTCATTTTGAGCCCCTGTCCCGCGATGTCGCCTGCTGTGCGCTAACAGCCGGGTGTTCTCAGGGTACAGCCCGCGCTGGGGCTCGGCCGGGCTCCAGCTTGAGTCATCTTTCACGTGAACGTTGGCTGCGGCCTTTTAACTAAAAGACCATCTGATTTTAAGGGTTTGGTCTCTTGCTTCGAGAGATCTGAAAAACGAATTTGGTGTTTAGCTGACGGCTGTGAAAGGAGTGTAGTAAGATGGATGTGATAGACAAAGTTTTCCTTCAGACCATGGTATATGCTGAAAGAGGAACTTGGCAGAGTATCTGAAATCCGTCTCATAAAATAACCCACACACTCCGTTCATCCAGCTTCGGCAAACTACACCCTACCTCTTTTCTTATCGGCTAATCTTCTGAGCTGAGCTAAATATTACGACTGTACTACAGCTTTTTAAAGTCAGATTGGAGCCTGCTGTGTCTGTGAAAGCGGCATCTCAACAGGACTGTGCTCGTAGGGAAATACGTGTTAAAATATGCGTGGCTTTTAAAATTCATCCTTTTCCCCCAGCTTTGGGGCCAGCCTTTGCCATAAGGGTTTGCCGCAGGGCTTCCTTCGAGGCAGTGAGCTGGAGAATCGATCCCGCTCCTGTGGGCACAGTGTAAATCTGTTATTTGTGTTCAAATGAAAACCGTGCTCTCCGTCCCGTATAGCTCCTCTGTGGGGTAACGATAAGATTTCCATTTCTGGGACTTCCAAAGCAGTTTATCAGAGACAAAGCTCTGTCCTTGCTGTTGAAAAGCCGGGGGCAGGAGAGGAAGGGATCTCCGTGTTGCAGTTGTCTTCTGTGCAGAGGCTGAATTTCAGTCTTGAGGGTGTCAGGATGTGCTAGGGTATGTCTTGGGGTCAGGATGTGCTAAGTTATGTCTTCAGGCTGAGTTGCTTGTCACGTTTGCATGAAAGAGGACTTGCAGCAATGAAGGCAGTCAGCTTTCGCCCACAAAAAGTCCTCTGCCAGGAGAGGTGAGAATCAGGTCATCAAAGTCCGACTGTACCCCCTGGGTCAGGGGAAAAGGCCATTATGGGCAGAAATTGCACCTTTGCTTTAAAAAAAATAAATCCTTGCCCGTATCCTATCACTTTCTCTTGCTGCCAGGTCTGAGCTAGTCCCGTGGAGTCCCGGGCAGCCAGCGGTGCCAGGCGTCCCTTGGAGAAGGCGGGGAGGCCATCATGGGGCTGTCTGGGCGCGATGGACAGTAGGCACGGTGGGGACAGGTCTCCAGGTCCTGCTCAGCCTTGTGTGAACCATGGTGGGTTTGCTCTAAGCCGACCTTCCTTTGGGTCTACCTATTGAGGGAGGTGGTCTGGTGGTGTCCCGATAACAACAATAGTGATGGACAAACATAGTATCATAGACTGGTTTGGGTTGGAAGGGACCTTGGAGATCATCTCGTTCCACCCCCTGCCCTGGGCAGGGACACCTCCCCCCAGCCCAGGTTGCTCCAAGCCCCGTCCAACCTGGCCTTGAACACCTCCAGGGATGGGGCAGCCACAGCTTCTCGGGGCAACCTGCCCCAGGGGATCACCACCCGCACAGGGAAACATTTCTTCCTAGTATTTAATCTAAACCTCCCTTCTCCCAGTTTGAAGCCATTACCCCTCGTCGCATCACTACATGCCCAAACATTATCCCAGTTCCGCAGAAAAGCGCTCTTGCCCTCTTCTCTTCCATGGTAGGCAGCTGAGGGCCCCATGGCAGGGACACGGCCTTTCGCCATCTATTGCAGAGGCAGCGGGGGGGCAGCGGGGGGCTCTCCCCGCACCACAGCTGGGCTCAATTACCGAGCTCCGAGCGAGGGGGAGAGAAGTCAAACGCCGGTGAGGAGCCGGAGCGCTCGGCCTCCTCCTGCCACTGCTGGAGGACAGGCACAAGTAACCAAATGTGCTCGCCAGAGGTACCCCGTCCAGGTGACCTGGTGGCTGAGGGATGCTTCGACCTCCTGGAGCACAAATAGCAACGCTCCCATGCCTAATTCAGCATTTTTGGCAGCAAACGTCTAGCTGACACTGACTGATGGCGTTCCGCTTTTAGGAAGAGAGTGGATCTGAAGTACATCAAACAGAAAACGGCTTTCGGCTGAGCCAAGCCGTTAATGGCCTTCAGCTCTGTTTAAATCAGATGCGGCGCGTGTTTATGCCGCGAGCGGGGCCGGCTCCCCCACGCTTCGGAAAATAAACATCTTGCAGGCGTCCCCACAGCGGCACGTCCTGTCCCTGCAGATCTCCTCCCACTGCGCAAGTGGGCTCCGGGGTGGGTTTGGGGCTCAAAGGTGTCATTTTGGAGGTGCGTTGGGCTGTGTGCTGGTGGGTCTTCTCCCACGGAGGGTTAGTCAGACCACGCTGCCACTGCTCAGAGCTCTTCAGATCAGGCCATGGGTGTAGGTGCTTACGTGGAGGTTGTAGGAGCCAACGTTGGCCTCTCAAATTAGCAAACTTCAGTTTTAGTCTCTGTCTGATCATCTGGAAAATGAGATGAATTTATTTTGTTTGAACTTCTGGCCTTTTAAGGGTTTCATTTAAAACTCTCCGAAGTGGATGAACTGTAATTGCTTTGGACCAGAGCATGAAGTCTGATGTTCTCTAAAGCTGTGTCTGACACCTGTGCTCTCTAGAGCTGAAGAATTGGGGTTTAAAAAAGCTGGAAGGACAAATAGGGCATTTTGCAAAATATCAAAAAAAAAAAAATCCTTTTTTTTTTCTTTAAGAATAAGAAAACTTGAGTCAGCAAAATAGTCGAACTTTAGGAAAGTAAGGTTGGATGTATTTTACCAAAGCGTATCAGAATACAAATGCGAGTTCCCAAAACTCTTACGAAATGGTGTGTGCGAAGGGCAGTTGCCTCCCGCAGCTCTGCACACCACAGCCCGGAGGAGCGCGGCCGAGGCGGCGAGCGCGGGGACTGCTCTTTGCCCAGAGATGGGTGCGGGTTTAAATCCATGAGTTAAACTCTTCCCAGCTTTGGATCCCGACGTTATTCCTGCTAAGCGGACAGACGAAATGGTGTGCTCACCTTGACGTACTTTAAAAATCTGAAGAGATTTATGCTTTTTGCTTGACGCTACAAAAGGTGGCTTCAAAATATGATAAACTCTCTCCAAAAGAGACGGGGACTGAGACTGATTTTCAAACCTTTCAAAAATAACTGGTTGGCCGCATGTTTTCCTACTTATGGGAACACTTATTTCCGCAGTGATTAGCTTGATAGAAGTATTTAATTTTTGAGTCTTCTGTCCTATTACAGGTTTGACTAAAAACCCTGAGGGACAAAAGTGTCCAGCGGAGTCAGGGGCACGACTGCAGTGAGCATCCGTGAGCCCTGGAGTACACGTTAGCTCTGCGTGCTGAAGCCACAGAGTATATTTGTATTTCTGTTGAAATCTTCAACTTGCTTCTTTCTATGCTCCCCTGTGCGTTTCCTGAAATTGGAAACGATATGTCCTGTGAAAAGCATTTGAGCTTCGTTACTTTGCTGATTGTGCTCGTTGCTCCGCTGGCTGTGTGCGGGCATCACGCTGGAGCTAAACGCAATACCTTCCGCTGATACAGGGGAAAAGGTTCGCTAATAAGCAGGTATGGAAGAGAGGGACTTGCTAGAAGTTGAGTAAGTGCTTGTAGAAGAAGGAAGGAAAAAAGCTCTCCCTGTTTCTGGCTCTTTGAGGAATTCCCAGGATTAAATCCAAGTAACCTGCTACTCGGCATCTTCCCCTGAAATATAAAAGGAAAATTGTTCCTTTCGTGCTCTCGATGCTGTGTTGTATGGCGGGGACAATAGCCAGGCATCCCAAAACCAGTTAAATCTTTCTTTTTTTTTTTTTTTTTAATCTTAATATATTCTGGCACCCCAGAACGTGCTTGAGAGCCTGTATAGGGGTGAGCAAGCAAAGCTGACGGTGTCTGGCTGCTGGTGGCCGGGGGTCGGTGGGGAGAGCTGCAGTAGCTCAGGTGCAGGAGCCAACCCAACGTGCCTCGTCGTCAGCTCCGGGACAGGCGCTGCCGCTGCCACCGCTGCTCCTGCCACCACCGCTGCTCCTTACCATCACCACTGCTCCTGCCACCACCGCTGCTCCTGCCACCAGCACTGCTCCTGCCACCACCGCTGCTCCTGCCACCACCGCGTCCACATGCCTGCCCGGCTTCCTGCGCCTCCGGCCAAGGAAATTGCTCCCCCATGCCATGTCACATGTTCCTTCTGCTGCAAATAGTTCCTCAGCAGCGCTGAGAAATACATCTCGAGGAGGAGGAGGAGGAGATGCTTTGCCGAGGCCATGCAAGGGGTGGCCAAGGCAGGTGCTTGCTGCGGGTCATCTTTTTTATTTGCTGCAGCTCATTCTCCTCCAAATCATCCCTTTTCCTCTGGTCGTTCCTTCCCCCAGTGGTGAGGGATGGGCTGGGGCTCTCCAGCAAGGTGGTGACCGGAGACGGTGGGTCTGGCTGGGCACCGGCCGCGGGCACTCGCTGCACATCGCGCTGCACTCCCGTACTGCAGCCGCACGCAAAACCGCCCCAAAACCCACCGGCTCCCGGGACCCGGGCCTTCAACCAGCCCCTTTCGAGCTCTGCCTCGTGTTTTTCTGGTGCGGGACGGCTGCGGGAATCATGTTTGCCAGGAGCGGGGAGGCCTGGGCTCCGGGAGCTCCAAACGCTGCGTGCCAGGAGGTTGGTTCCGCTTCGGAATGGACGGTCCTAGAAGGCACGCGCGAGAAAACAGATCGCGAGTTTCTGTGTCGTAGGCTGAAAGAGTTCTCCTCGGTGAAACTTCCCAGGCCGGCTCTGAGGAAGGGTTTGCAAACCCTCTTAATTTAAGAGAGACCATAAAAAGCAGGAAGAAAAGCCAGCAGAGAAAAGCAAATTAGGTCCCGGAGTGGGGGAAGGGGGGAATTTTGTCTGATCTTGAATTTGAGAACTGGAAAGAAATCCATCTGGTTCTAGGTTTCCAAAACCGAACGCATGAGTGTTTTGCACAATGCGGAGCCTTGCGGAGGTCTCACGGGAAAATGCTGGAACAGCCTTTGAGATGAGAAAAAGGAGATGGGAACAGCTTTTTGTGCAACAGGAAAGTTTTGTAGCACAGAAACTGAGAGCGACAAGGAAGGCAAAGAGCGATGAGCTCTCAGAGGGGTAAATACTTCCCGTAAAGCCATTTGCTGCCCCCGACACGAAGCACAGCTCTCCAAAGCCTGCAAAGAACTTGGTGGAAAAGGTTGAGGGACATCCATCGCTTCATCCCCGTGGTCTGGCAGGCGTTGAGGGGAGCAGGAGCGTTGCGGTGTCCGTCCGGAGGAGCCCGTTGATCCCTGTGGATGCTGCTGGCTCACCCGTGGCTTTGTAGGACGGCGGAGCAGAGGGACGGGTGAGCTGCCACCACCGCGAGCATCCTCCTCCCGCAGGAATGGGCAGTGGGGGGTGCCCAGGGATGCCGAGCAGCTCGGCGGTGCAGGGAGGGCTCCGAGACGCCCCGTTTCCATCACCCGCCTCGCGTGCCTTCGGGAGAGCGCCCGGGCGATACGTTTTAGCTTTATAGCAACATTTGCTCTTGATGGACAAATTGCCGAGCTTAACAGGGACGGATGGCCGACGCTTTACAAACTGCCGTGGATTAAAGCAAGTCGGTGGAGATTCTGGTCTCTAGGCCTTGTGGTGGAGGAGGGTTTCATTCCAGCACGAGCCGCCAGCCCCGTGCTCCCCGGCGGGGTCAGGGGAGAGGGGAGCGGAGGACACAGCCCCTCGGACCGGGCGCGCATCCGGGCCCCGACGCACAGCTAATTAACGCCAACGGCTTTTTAAAAGCATAACTCTGTGGCTCGCGGTGGCCTGCCAGGCAGCACGGGCCATTGCTTTTTTCCCCCTGAAATGTTTATGATCCTTCTTTTCCTCTCTGTGTCACAGTTGAAAGTGTTTTCTTTATTTCCCTTGAAATCGTAATGTCAATCTGGGAATTGGAAACCCATAGCCTGGTGGTAGTAAATTTTTTTTTTTTTTTTTTAAGAATATAAATCGGGGAACAGCTAAAATTATATTATTCCTGGCAGCGATATTTCTTTTTTTAACAGATAATTTGAAGTTATTATGTTGGAAGCAGCTTTCCCCACGTGTGTGTGCATGCACGGTACGGCAGGAGCGGTGCCGAGAGGGCTCGGGGCGGCTCTCGGGGCTTTCGAGGCGGTGGAAGTGCCGGGAGTTTGCCGGAGTCTGCAGTTTTTCAGCTTGTGGCAGAAAAAAAAAAGAAAAAAAGAAAAAAAATGAAAAAAACACCTCAAAGGCACTGTTTTGCAGTTCTTAATTAAGCCCGGTTTTTATCAATGAGAGTTTTGCCTTAGGAAGAACTGAAGGGTTGGACTTTCCAGGTCTTTTTCTAGCAGGATCTGGTTTTTATTTCTCTTAGCTGTTCATTTTTACAAGGCTTGGGAGCACCAGTGTTTTCTGCTATGCACCACTGCTAGGCATTTGTTTCCAATTAGTATTTATTGGATTATTTTAGTCAAAAGCGAGCTTTGTATTACAGCCCCGCAATATGCGCTTTGTTATTTGTTCGCAGGACGGTGTTTTCTTTTTCGGCTCGGTTTTGCATCCCCCTCGGTCTCCTGAAAAGCCGGTGCAAGGCAGCATCGCTGGGGATCTGCCCTGCAGCAGATTAAACCAGATTAAACAGATTGCAGCCTCTTGTACGAGCATCTATTTCTTCCGTGGGTACGGGCATGTTTCTGACTCGCACGGCTGGAAATAGCAGCGGCCGCCGCACGTGTCCCGAGGCCGTGTCCGGCTCTCGGTTTCTTTTCCCCGTAGCTGGAATTAGTCCCCCTCTGGGGACGAGGGTGCTGGTGGCTCGGGTGGCTTGTGGCAAGATTAGCCGCCAGATACTGTAGGATTTCTGGGTGTGCGCGGGGCTGACTAATAAAGCCTTGGAAAAACACGTAGGTAATGTTTTATGTAGGTGAAATAATACGGAAAGCTTGCGTTTTAATGGCATCTGAGTTTCCTGACTTGAGGTCATACGACAAAAATATTTCCCTAGTTTGCCTTGGGAATTAAAAAGCCAATGGAAATATGAATACCAAGCTAAATCCTTGACCGGTGTGTTTCTCACGCTGTTGATGACTGCTCTTATTTTGGGAGAAAACCTCCCGAAATGAACACGGATGCATGCGGATCCCACTCTGGAGCCATTCCAAACCCGCCTGGATGCCGTCCTAGGCAACCTGTTGTAGGTGCCCCTGCTCTGGCGGGGGGGTTGGACTAGATATCTCCAGAGGTCCCTTCCAGCCCTGACCATTCTGTGATTCTGTGATTCTGTGGGATGAGAGTAGTTGCAAGTGAGTGGAAATAGCAGGACTGGCCCCAGTGCTTCAGGTCTTGCCCGACCTGCGCGCGGAGCTGCAGAGCCGTGGGGTTTGTCGTGTTCCGCTCGTGTAAATCAGGAGCGATTGCCCCGAGGTCAGGAGAGCGATAAGTGCTCTCGGAGTGATGTAACGCGAAACAAGAAGCAGACTCGCGGCCTTTCTTTAGCGGAAATAACAAATACGCTTTTACAGGAGAATAAATGCAGAATACTTGGCAGGGGCTCGCCGTGGAGAAGCAGGCAAGTTCGTTTGGTCGGAGACCAAGGAAAGCTGCATAGATTCGGCAAGATTTAACTGCAGGTCGAGCCTGAGTTTTCCTTTTCCTGCTGCATGTCTCTGTTTTCCATAGTACATATAAAATATTATTACTGCAAACTGCACGCCCCAGCGCAGCCTCTCCGTGTATATCATACTAAGAACTATAAATCTCACGGGTTTTTCTTCTTTTTCTTCTCTTGCAGGACAACGGGCCTGCCCAGAGCAGGAGGCCGATGCCCCACGGGGCTGGTGGCAACCCCACGGACAACAAGCAGATGCTGAACGTGCAGCACCACCACCCGACCCGGCTCTACGCCAACAGCGGCTCCGAGTCGGCTCTGCCGGGCCAGCTGAGCGGGCTCCACATCGCTCCTGCCCAGAGGTGGGGGAGAGACCTTCGCTCGTGCTCCGGGTCCCGCCGCTCTTCATGCAAACTGGGGTGGAGGGGCGGGTGTTGAGGCTGCGGTGCTCCCGCAGCTCCAGAGACGTCGGGTTCAGCTCCTGCTCCGTTAGCCAAGGGCAGATGGTAGGAGAAAAAAAAAACCAAAAAACAACAAAATGAGGGGGGTTGGAGGTGCCAAGTTTTGAACAAAACAGCCACGTGTATGTACGTAGCAACTGCAACACTGGATTTAAGGTTGTGATGCTGAAGCAACGTTCAACGGTTTATCTCGGAGATGGGTGCAGGTGGTGGTTTTCCAAATCCACGTCCTTCCACTGCCGATGGGGGTAGGCAGATTAGCGGCATCAGGTCCGGTCCCCAGGCTGGGATTAATGCCGCGGAGTGGCACAGACGTTCACACCCTGGTTTTTCAAAGTATATATTCAAGGCAGGATGGAAGGGGTTTGCCCTCCTAGGAATGGGGATGACATATCCACAGACCCCGGAGCAAACACTTGGTCTGGGAGCTGGAGGGATCCACAGAGAAAGTTAACCCCAGTAAACTTGGAATGTTTATAAATGTAAGATCTGCTCAATGCAGCTGTCCGGGCGGCTGGGAAATAAATAACGCTCGTAGGAAAGAAAAAGCTTTAGTGTAGCCAAGAACGGTTTGGGTGGATAACTCGGACTTTGAGGCAGGCCAGGTTGTGGGCTGCGATGCTGTCGCATGGCTTACGCCGCGGCTGATTTATGCTCCTCCAGACTGGCAAAATATTCCGCAAGGAAGTAACGTCTGTACCAAATACAAAGGGGAAAGAGAGTTTCTTTGCAGCTCAGGAACTCTGTGCCTGCACAAATTCATATCGCAGTGACGCTGTGAGCCAGCTTATTCCCCGTGCTGCTCCAGGAAAGTTAATGAAGTTGGAAAGAAGAGAACCGCACACAAAAATACGCAGAACAAAATCTGATGTTATCTGCGTGCGAGCCAAGGGCTGGGGGTTAGCCTGGGGGTGTGAGGGGAATTGGGTCAGAAGTGCATTCTCTTCGAATTTGGGCTTGATCAGGCTGGACTGGTCAAAACCTGCCCCTTTTCACTGGAAATGTGTGAATGGATGTGCGAGAGGGCTGCGGCAGGGCAGAGTGGCGCTGGGGGCACACGGGGGGTTGGGGCTGGCCGCGGTCGGGGGGATGGCTCCTCTCCCACGGCAGCGGCACTCCTGCCCCTCGGCTCGAGGGGTCGCAGCCACGGGAGAGCCTGCTGGGTCACTGCCGGAAGATGGAGCTCGGCTTTTTCTTTGAAAGCTAATTTTGTTTGGGAGTTGTATGGTTTTGTTTTCCTTTTTTTGAAAGTGAATTTTTTTTCTTCCTTTTTTTTTTTTTTTTTTTAAGTGGGTATGAGTATAACGCTGGTGGAGAAAATGAGTCAGATGATGGCTAAAGTGCGTTAAGCTGTCTGATGGGGTTCCGGCCTCTTGCTATTTTTATTGGTTTTGTAATGACCTTGATGATCTTCTCCTTAAAAAGGAAAAGGAGCCCCTTCCCCCGAAGCCGTGCTGTGCTTTGGGGCCTCAGCGAAGCACAACAGCACTCGAATTCGTCTCTGCTCAGCAGGACCCTTAAACGTGGACCCGACATATTTTTGATTCCAAACTACGCTTTTCCTGGTTTTGATGTATTGAACGAACTGGAATAATGGTTTAAATTCCTGCTTGTTGTCCGTTGTGCCCCAGTCATGCCGCATACGCACAAGGAGCAGCTTCGGGTCTGGGTGCGGGAGGTGGTCGGGGGAGATGAGGGTGCTGCTCTCCTGTCCCGTCCTCGGGGCTCAGCGGCCCCGTGGGGTGGTTTTCCCGCTGAAGCTGTGGGCTGGGGCTGGCAAACCGACCTCTTAACGCAGTCACCTACAGAAACGCTAACTTCCAAAGAGGCGTTTGTGGATGGTAGGGGGATTTGCCGCCTGGCAGCAGCACCCGCGCTCCCCGTGCCGGGTGCCCTAACGGCGGCGAGGGGTGGGTGGGTCCCCCGGCCATGTGTAATTAATGAAATGCATTGTTTTGCCCATTTTCTTCAATAAATCCCATGTGTGGCTGAGCAATTTACAGTGCTTGTAAGCAGCTGCCCTCTTTCCTGGAGGCATCTGGTAACTGGGCCAGCCCTGGCTGTGTTGCTCAACAGGAGCCCAGCAGGAACCAGTTTAACTTCCCTGGATCAATGGCTGTTCCCGGGACAGGCGTAGTACCTCCAGGCAGGGAAACCCATGGGAACAGAGAGGTGTTTAATTGAATCTGTGGGAATGTGGAGGTTTCGGTCCCTCCCTGACGAGCTGACAGTCGCTGTTTCTATTTGACTTGAGCCTTTCTTGCTTTTCTTTAAAACAGCCTCGACCCCTTGAAGTCTCTCCCGCGGAACAGAAACGGGATTGATGTGGAGTCAGATGTCTACAAGATGCTTCAGGATTATGAAAAGCCCGTTTCGGAGCCCAAACAGTCCGGATCCTTCCGGTACTTGCAGGGCATGTTGGAGGCTGGTGAGAACGGTAAGGAGGTGGGCACCCATAGCGTGTCCCGGTGGGTCCCCGGGGCAGTGGCACAGCACTGCTGCGGGGCTGAACCATCACTCCATCCCTCTGCACCCCCTTCCGTGACCCCGCCACCGCCAAGTTTTTTTTTACCCTCCTTCTCTTGCCCTTGCTGAGGTCCAGAAGCTTGGAACGCCTCTGAAGGACCCATCTGCGGGAGCCGATGGGGTGGGTTTGCAAACTCCTCTGCTCTCTGGCGTTTCACCGCGCGTCGGTTGGGTGCTGAGGCGGCTCAGCTCCACGGGAAGGTCCAGGTGCCCCAGTGAGGGGGAATTCCCAGAGGGCAGGTTTCAGATTAGGGTTTCAGATGCGGAGGCGGTGGCTCGGGCCAGCATCCGGGGGCTTACCGAATTTTGCGGCTACTTGAGCATCGTGTGAAAGTTGGATTTGCAAAGAGCTTCTGCAGAGCAGCTGTTTTCCTGAGATGGTTTATGAAATGTAATGGCCTAAAGCGGTTGTGTAAGATCACCGGCAGAGGACCGTAGGCCTGTGTAAGTAAATGGCATTTGCATAAGGACGTGGGATGGTCCTCAGACAGGCAGGGATAGAGATCGGGAGCTCTTGGCTCCCTTCTTGGGTCTGTCACAGCTTCCTGCCTGTGTCATGAACGCAGACAGGAGCCAAGTCCGAGCATTAAATAATTAGATCCCTAAACTACACATTTCAGCTTCTTTTTATTTGCCTTTGAACTTTAAGTCCGTTGGGGCTTTTATGTTCGAAGTTTCAGGCTTCGCTTTACAATCATTAGGGCAAGACTCTTCTTTCTGCTTCCTTCCAAGAGCCTCACACTCCAGTCACGTGAATCCAGGACCGTAGATTTTATGGGAGAATACCAACTACTGCAAATCTCATTAGGAAGCTGCGAGAGGCGGCGAGTCAGGGCGCTGCACTTCACTTTCTCTGTGTATAAAATGATGGCGAAGGATATTCTTTGACTAGAAGGATGTTGCTTCTTGCTTCACAAGTGCGGTCATGGGTGACTTCTGAGCATCAAGAGCTTCTACCAGTTTTGCTCAGTGGTACTCAGGCATGTCCGCAAAGCACGAGGTGGCGTCGGCCTTGGAAGTACTGGGTGTAAATATTACGGCCCCTTCGAGGCTGGCAGGAAAACTGATGTTCATTACAAGTTCCAGATGTACCTTCAGGTCCAGCTTCCCGGTGTGGTGCCTCCTGCACTCCCAGGTCTCCTCGTTAGGAAGAAGCAAATAGGAAGTGACTGTGTTAATCCCAATTAATAACGCTGCTGCCTTCCTCCCTTCTCCGTGCCAGGGAGAGGGAACAAAGCTGAAGCTTTGCTGGTTTGCTGCTGCCTCCCCGCGTGTCCCCTGGGCTGGGAGAAACCCAGCGCTGCCCTTCGGGTGGAAGAAACGGGTGTGCGCTGGGGGAAAAGGGTGGACAATGAGGTGCCAGGATGGTCCCCGGACCCTGGGGCTGTCCCAGCCGGTCCTGGATGTCTGCTCACCCCAGCAGTGTCTTGGCACCAGCCCGTCACTGACGCAGCACCCTGTGTTGGGTTGGAGCCTGCGAGGATGCCGATGGGTCCCAGCCAGCGTGGTGGCCCGCTGGAGAGGTCACCACCTCCCCACCACCTCCCGGGGCTGTGACACTGGCCCGTTCCCTCTCGGCGGTGCTGTGCGGCGGGGAGAAGGGGGGCGGGACGGGCTGCGGGCACCGTCTCTCTCGTGCCTCCACCATTACGGTGCTGTCTGTTTATTTATACGGGATGAGAAATTAAGTGCAAAGCATCTCTCCTGGCATAAAGCTCTGTGATGTTTCAGCATGGTTTAAATCCCCAGGAGTGTCCCCGCTTGGTTGTTGTACAGCTTCCACCCCTGCTTCTTGTTCCTTAAGCCTAAAATTATACATTTTGGCCCGAGCCTGCCGTGCGTTGTCCTTTTAAAGTCACGATCTCCTCTCCTGAGGAGCTGGGTGTCTTATATGGAAGGTGTTTCTACTGGGAGCCGTATGTTCTTCAGCATCACCAGCTCCATCCCGTGCCTGTAAGGAGCTTCGTGCTGGGGCTGTGACGGAGGCTGGAGGAATCGCCGCAGCCGTCTCTGTGGGTGCCCTTGGCGCAGAAAGGATGAGCACTGCAGCCACAAACGGGGACGGCGATAGTTAAGATTGTGGAGTTAAAGCATCTCGCTGCCTTGCTGAGGACCATAAATTACGAGGAGGCTGTGGGCTGGTAAATAGAAGGAAATGGTCCATCGTTTGGGAAGATGGGAAGCAGCCCTCTGCAGGGCTCGTTTTGCTGTAAAAATCTCTTCCCCCCCCCTCCTCCTTCTTTTAAGCAGCTTATCCAAGCGCTCTGTCTGACAGACAGTGACAGCTTAACTGTTAAATGCTGGCAGATGAGCGCGTCTAGTCTAAGCACGCCGTATCTCCCGCTGGGGCAAGCCAACAGCTTGAGCGGTTGTTTGGGTTTATTCCCAGCAAGGCAGCGGAAGGACTCGACAGGCAAGCTTGGCTGGAGCCGGCCGAGCGCTCGGAGCGCCCCTGGGGTGCAGCAGCCCCGGTCCGCTCCTGAGCAGGCACTCTCGCACCTATCAAGGCCCTCGGCATCTCCAAACACTATATGATATCTTGGGGAAAGTGGGCTTTGGTGGGAAATCAGTCCTTTTGCTTTCACTCGCTTGGCTAGAGCCGCTGGCAGCGTTGGTTTCTGGATCAGATGGGGTCTGCTGCGCGAGGACGCCTGCGCATCCCACGGGTGATGCCGGGGCTGGGGTTGGACGTGCTCCCTCCTCCCGGCCAAGCCCAGGAACGCGTCCTGAGACGTGTCAGCCAGGGGAGCGGGGGTCTCTCCGTGGAAGGCAGCTCTGCCAAGCAGTGCCCTTCAGAACATCCAGTGTGGACCTGCACAGGATGGGTGAGCGACCACCAGCGACGATGCACTGGTTCTAGGTCCTAACAATTCACGCAGACGCATTCCTGGAGCCGTGGTGGACCCTTCAGAGCAAGATCCAAATGGAGGTTTCCAAAACCAGTGCAGTGGTTTCTGACCCCCACCTGGGTGAGAAAGTGCCTGGGACCCTGCTGAGACCTCCTGGGCGTTGTGGGCTTCCAGCACACGTTTCATATTGACCATGGGCTTAAGTGCCCTGGAAGCTCGGGGAGTGCGGGAAGCCCGAACGCTGAAGAATGGCTCCTTCAGCCAAGAGCTCTCTTGGTACCTGCCCATCACTGATGCAGCACCCCGTGTTGGGTTGGAGCCTGCGAGGATGCCGATGGGTACCAGCCAGCGTGGTGGCCCGCTGGAGAGGTCACCTCCCCACCGCCTCCCGGGGCTCTCTGCTTTTCCAAACTGTGTCAGCTAATGGAATAAAACACATTGTCCTTCTTCATGAGGATCCGAGGGCTGGAGCACCTCTCCTATGAGGAGAGGCTGAGAGAGTTGGGGCTGTTCAGCAAGGAGAAGAGAAGGCTCCAGGGAGATCTTATTGTGGCCTTCCAGTGCCTAAAGGGCCTACAGCAGAGCTGGGGAGGGACTTTTTACTGGGGCATGGAGTGACAGGACGAGGGGGGATGGATATAAGCGGGAAGAGGGCAGGTTTAGATTAAACATTAGGAAGAAGTTTTTCACTTTAAGGGTGGTGAGGCACTGGCACAGGTTGCCCAGAGAGGTTGGTGAGGCCCCATCGCTGGAGGTGTTCAAGGCCAGGCTGGACAGGGCCTTGGGCAACCTGGGCTGGTGGGAGGTGTCCCTGCCCATGGCAGAGGGCTTGGAACTTCATGATCTTTAAGGTCCTTTCCAACCTAAACCATTCTATGACTCTATGAGCTTTTGCTTTCTATAACCTTAGGCCATCGCAGAGGAACCACAGGGCAGTATGTACCCAAAGGACCAGTCAGTTGTGAGCCACGAAAAGCCACGCAGTGAATACTGGAAGCTTTTAAGTGTCACGGTGTTTGGAAACAAGTATGTTCGTATTGTCTGAAGTACGAGGGCAGATGATAGATGATCTGTAAGGAGAGAGGCTGTGACATGGAAAACTTCGCCATGAGGTTGTTCGTATGCACAAAATTTTCATTGCTTTCTTTCCGGTCATTGGCCCTTTACGAAAGCAGGCCTGGTGCCCCAGAACACCTTATCTTCTATCACAATGTTTTGTTGGAGATTAATTTAGATTATTTTAGATTAAATGATTGTTCTAAGAAGAAAAATGCATGTCATTCTATTACCGTTTGTTTTAATTTGCCTAATTCTCCAAAAGGCTTTCATCTTTGTCTCCTTCACTGATGGTGGATCTGCGAAGTGCAGTCGGTGTGATAGAATCTCTTCTTTCTGAAGCTTTTCTGAGATTTTTGCTATTTATATTTCTTAACTCACTAAATAGTATGGCAGCCAAATCAATCTCACCTCTAGAATAAGGCTGCTTTGCCTTTCAACATGGTGTGTGTGCTGAGCTGGTGCCATCGCAGTCCGTGGACTTTTTACTTCCTTACAAGCAAGTTGCAGGTTCTGTTGTGATGCGCAGAGACTCATCTGACTCCCTAAGGAAAAAAAAAAAAAAGGGAGGGAGAGATTAGAAAAAAAAAAGTCCCGAGAGGAGAAGTTTTCAATCTGTGTCTGTTTAAAATTCTTGGCAGGTGAAAAACTCGACAAACTGAGCAACCCCCGAAACATCAAGTCCCCGGTGTCAAAGCTTGGCGGTGCCATGTCCGGGCTGCAGATGCTCCCCGAGTGCACCCGCTGCGGGAACGGCATCGTGTAAGTGTCGCGTCTCCCCGGAGCCTCCGGTTCGGTGGGGACGGTACCACAGGGACCGGATGGGTCGGGTCCTACCAGACATGCGGGCTAGAATTTATCTCTGAGTACCTTGCTTTTGTAGCAGAATAGCTCGCATTTATAGCCGAGTACCTTGCACTTATAGGGGAATACCTTGAATCCCTTTCTGGCTTTTGCTAACTCTATATAAACCTGGAATTGAGGAACAGGGTTTGGACTGCCCCTTTTAAGGGCATCCTGCAGCAAAACGGGGATGATTCATGGGATGGTTTCTGCCCTGCTTACCATAGTAACTGCCCAGGGACTATGAATAGCGCCGGCGGCGCCGGCACTCTTTCACTGCCTTACGGAGGGAGGAACACTTCAAGGGTCAAGTAGAAGAGGTCTGCAGGTTATTTTTGTTTGTTTGTTGAAGAGTTACTCTCGGAGGGATGGGTGTTGGGTCTGATTGCAGAGACTATGGGCCTTTTTCTGCTTCACTGTGTTGTGATTTATGTTCTGTTGTCACCTACGTTCTGCTGGAGCCAGATTTGCTGGCTGAGAGGCTGCTCCGCGGACGCCTGTGACCATGTTCTCGCTGGTGCCGTGAGCCGAGGGGCTGTGCCCCACGAGCCGTGGTGGTCCCTGCGTGGGGGCAGCCCCAGCCCGGCCGGCGGCACTGGGAGGACGCTGGCTCCCCATGTTCAGGTCTGGGCTGAGCGTAGATATTTGAGGCTCCGCTTTGCATCGAGCCGTGGAGCAGTGCCACAGCGGGGGCACGGAGAAAGGGGGATGGAGCATCCCTTCCCACGGAGATATTGGGGAGCCACGCCTGGAGCGGGGCGGCAGCTTTGGGTGGGCTGAGGTGTTGGGACAGGAACCCACGATAACGCCCTTGTGTGCCCCGACATGTTGCTTCCCTTTGCTTAATCCGTTTTACTGGAGGCATCAGGAAAAGCTGTTGACGCTCCTTGTTTCTCCATCTCTGACCTGAGGGAGGGACTTCTTACAAGGGCACGTAGCGATAGGATGAGGGGGAATGGCTTGAAACTGGAAGAAGGGAGACTTAGATTAAATATTTGGAAGAAATTTTTCACTTTGAGGGTGGTGAGACAGTGGAACAAGTTGCCCCGAGAAGCTGTGGCTGCCCCATCCCTGGAGGTGTTCAAGGCCAGGTTGGACGGGGCTTGGAGCAACCTGGGCTGGTGGGGGGTGTCCCTGCCCAGGGCAGGGGGTGGCACTGGATGGTCTTCAAGGTCCCTTCCCACCCAAACAGTTCTGTGATTCTATGATTCTGTCTCACCGGAGCTCTCCCCGTCTCTCACCAGGGGCACCATCGTCAAAGCTCGGGACAAGCTCTACCACCCCGAGTGCTTCATGTGCGACGACTGCGGCCTCAACCTGAAGCAGAGAGGGTATTTCTTCATCGAAGAGCAGCTGTACTGCGAGACGCACGCGAAGGAGAGGGTTAAGCCCCCCGAGGGATATGACGTGGTGGCTGTTTATCCCAACGCTAAAGTTGAACTTGTCTAACCCCGGGCTGTGCTCCGGAGAGGTCGGGCGGCCGCACGCCCACCCACGTCCTCCCCGCCGGCTGCGCAATGTGGCTGTAATCAACCCTGATTACCACAGCCCAAGTTAAAATGCCTTTTCCTAGATAAAACTGTTTACACTTGGGATCTCCAGGGGATGGTGTTGAAAGCATACGAACAGGTTTTTCCCTTCTTTTTGACACTCTGCTTTTTGGGTTGCTGTGTTGGGCTATTAGTCTGTGCCATAACCTTATCCAAGATCTGTGTAAATATTGATTAATCTTTCTTTTTTTTCATATAAAACCATTATTTTTTTTTTTTTTTTTTTTTTTTTTTTTTTTGCCCCTCTCTTCTTCTGAAAAAGCAAGGAAGGTGTTTTAAGAGCTCAAAGAAAATAAGGCACTTTAACAAAAGAAGCTGACTTCTATATCCTGACATAATTCTCCTGCCCCCCTGGCTGCCCCGGTGATTAAATACCGACCCCCCAAGGAGCCTGGGATTCCTCATACCGGTGGGTCAGGCTCCCCAGCTCAGCCTCGTCCCAGCAGACGTGCCGAGGAAGGGCGGTCTCTTAAAACAGTGTTGTCTATGCCATTCCCTGGATCAGGGCACTGCTGTTGGAGGCTGACACGGACTGCTCCGAGTTCCCTGAGAGATCTCCACACTGACCATGTGATGGGGCTTTTTTTTCTTCCTTCTTTCATTCCTAATTCCGTTGTTCTCTGCCATCTAATCACCCGAGCGGCCCCTCTCACGGATGCTGAAGCAGCACGGAGCCCACCTCAGCTGTTCCCACCTCCTGCCCCACGGCTGTCCTTGCTTTGGCCGCTCTGACTCTTCCCCAGCTTTCTGCTATATTTTTGTAGTCCTTTATTCCCAGACCCACAGACTGCTGCCATCCGGGTCTGCCTCGCAGCGGGGTGGTGGTGATGAAATCCCTGCAGGCTCTTGGGAAGTGCTCGGAGCGGCGCTGAGCCCAGCTGCGAGCCCCGGGGCAGCGGGTTCGGGTTTATACCCATATCCCAAAATCTGTGCTTTCAACCAGGCCTGGTGTCCACTTTATTTGCCAGGAAAAAAGTTTTTGAGGATCTTGGCATGTTGCTTTGTTGGAGGAATGGTTTTTTTCATGTCAGTGTTTGGAGGAGAGAGAGAGATTTCAGTCCCCCGGCTGCTGGGTGGCGGTAGGAGCCGTGCGTTGGGTACCACGAGGTGACTTCTGCTTTGCGACAGCCTCCTTCCTCCTCCTCACTTGAGAGAGGGAGGATGGGACGGGGAGAAAAAGAAATGTCTGTGCTCGCTTCCCTTCTGGGGAAAAGCAAAATAAGAGATGGGGCGATGGCTAAAGCACTCCTTCCTCTTCTGGCTCTCCATAACAGGTTCCCCAGTTGGGGCTGCGCACTCAATTTCTTCTGACAGGTGCTGCACCCTGGAGGCAGTAAGGATTTTAGGGTGTTACAGGGCCACATCTGGACCTCTTCTTGTGGTGCCTTACAGGGATTTAAGCAGCTCCTGCGCTGTGCCCGGCAGCATCCTGGCAGGGCTGTGCATCCGCGCGTGCATCCCGGCCGGGTACCGCCTCACAGCCGCGGGGATGTTGGCCGCGCGCGGTCCTGCTAGCTACAGCATCCCCCTCCTTCTGCCGTCACGGGTTTTAATTATTAAAGTACTAGAAGCACATGGAAACGGTTATCACAGCGCCGAGCCTTGGTTTTTGTGTCTTTGCACAGCCGTGCTCGGTGGGTTGGACCATCTGAAGGGGGATTCTTGGGACAACTGTAAGTGATGAGGAGAGTAGCAGTGATGAGGTGGGAAGCGGTACTGGCCTTGTTTGCAAACCTCTGCTCGGAGCTCTTTAGTTGGCCGTTCTCAGAAACATTTGTTCTGGATTCCTCCATTAACCTCGCGTTGTTGCTGGGCCGAGCTCCCGTGCCTGTAGCAGGAAAGTTCAGGCTTCACCCAAGCCCAGGACTGAGCCCAGCTGGGCTGAGCAATGCAAAACTCATGACACGAATGGCGTAGGGGGATTTTCCCATTTTCCGTGGCAGACGGCCACAGTGCCCGCTGGGGCTGCGTTTCCCTCTCCGCAGCTCTTCTCCCCTCTTCGACTCCATCTGCGCGGCGGCTGTGTCCTGCCGGGATGCTGGGCGTCTTGCAGCCCCGGCACAGGGAACACCTTAGAAATCCGTAAATTGTTTCATCGCCCTCATTTTGAACACCGAACCGAGCGGGCTGCTTGCAGGGCATCCTTGGTGGTCTCAGCCGCCTGCTGCACCAGTACAGCACTGGGAGCACTGGGCGTGGGGCGTTTCTTTTAATTTGAAACCAAGTTCCCACAAATCAATTTTTCCACGCGGTTGTCTCGTGATACCCTTTCTTAGGAGTAAGCGACTCATTTGATCCCCCCCCAAGGAGCCTAAAGCTGGAGCCGCCTCACACAACCCCATCCCGGGGCACGTTGATTCCCAGCTTCAGGCCACCTCGTTCACACTATGGGGTTTGTAGGAGCCCCCAGCGTCACGGGGTAATGCTGTTTATCTCTGTCAAACGTGGGGAGGGTGCCGTTTCTATGAAATACAGAATAAAATTGTATTGTCGGTTTTATGCCTCACATCACTTAGCTTGGCCTTTGCCCGGTCCCCGGCTGCGTCTGTCCCGTGGCAGTACCCGCGCGTGCGGGGGTCCCTCAGCATCCCTGCAAGGAGGACGCTGGATAAACTTTAAAAAGCATCTTGGAGACGGACAGCTGCATTTCTCACGGCGTTGTGCACCGAGAGCCGTGTTTGAGGTCTGGGGGGGGTGTTGGTTGGGGTTTTTAACTCATGGGATCTTCCTGGGACGCTGCTCGGGCGCGGAGGTGAGAAGGGCCATCGTGTCTCTGCCCGTTACGCGAATACCCGTGAGCACCTGGCTCCTCTCCACCGGTGTGACACACCTCATCCCGCGGTGGTCCAGAGCTTTACTGCATCTGCCCCTGCGTAAGGGCCAACGGATTGGGTTTATTGGCAGCGTTACCCCACCATGGCGCTGCTCCAAGGGTGCCCTCTCCCACCCGATGGCCCAGGCTCTTGCTGGACCAGGGATGGGGATGTCACCTGTGCCGTCACCATGGGAGGGATCCGGGCAGCACCCAGGCTGGAAAACACCCTTCTCCCCAAGGATGGTGCAGACCACGGTACGGCTGTAAGCAAACAGCGCTCCCAAAAACCCCCTTGCACGGCACCGGCTGCGGCACTGCTCAGGCTCGTTCCCAGTAGGGCAGCACAGGGAACACGGAGCCGCCGCACCGGTGTGACTGGGGGCAAAACCAGTCCCAAAAGCCCTGTCCCACCCTGTCACTGCTGCCCGTTGAACCCCAAAACCCCGCTGGGCAGCGGGATTGGGAGGGCGAGGACAGGTACAGGGTCCAGCAGCGCTACCGGAGAGGAGTGTTTGCTTATGTAGGCAGATCTCGATAGCTCTGGTTTTAATAGTTAATTGGTATTCGATTCACTGGTATGTGGGACAGTCAGAAGTAACGCGAGTTAAGTGCCTCCCATAGATATTTAATCTAAAAGGTTTTATTTTTAAAGCGTTCATATATGGAAGTTGTTGCCTCAATGTGCCTAAAATATTTAAAAAGACAAAGCCTCTGAGGATCTGTATGTGGCACGGAAGATTTCCGTATGGTTTGGGTCTGTGTAATTCCATGTCTAATTAGTGCACATATTTAAATAATTAACAGGCTTATGACTCTCCCAATAAGTAATTTTTCTGTTCACCCTTGAATGCATACGTATGTGGGATGTGTTTATATGGTACCTCCACCGGCCCCTCAGCCCTGGGCACTGCTGCTGCGAGGCTCCGGCCCCACGGCCGCGCTCCGCGGGGCGATTTGGGGCTGTGGGACTGAAGAGGGGGACACGGGGTGCCGGGGCATCCCCGGGACCCCTCCGAGACCTCCCTTCTCCCCGCGGCAGCCCCAGCCCACGCAGCAGCCGCCGTCTGACCTGCCCAAGCCCAGGAACCTCCTCCGGGCTCCTCGCTGCTTTGGAAAAAATGACGCGTAAGATCAGACATGATGAAGGGCACCGTTTATTAAGTAAACGAGGTGGGACCGGGGCCAAACTGATTCGAGTTCTAATTGTTTAACTTTTTCCATGTATCATCATTAAAGTTTCCTACTTAGCCGGGCATTATTTCCACCACCACACCCCCTTTCTTCTGCTGCTTTTGTTTGGAGTTGTTTAACTTTGCTTTTGTTACTGGCTGGGTCCCCCAGGGACCTTAAAAAAATCTCGTTTGTATTAGGGTAAAAGTCTGTGTGACATAGGAGAGAAAGAGGCGCTTTGGAAAAGTTCCCTCTCCTCCCTTTCTCATGTGTGAAAGAGGCTATTTTAATTACTTCAGGGGAAAAAAATCTTCCCCACACGTATAATAAAACACACAACACTGCTGCTGACTGTAAGGGAACTTATCTGCAAGTTATTTTGCCTCTGTTTCTCCCCAGGAACACCAGGCTGTGAGGAAACACCCACGAAGTCCCCCCCCGGGCCCAGGAGCAGCTTCTCGCACCGGGACATTTAAATATTTTTAATTTTTAGGGAGCCCTAAAGCAGTTCCTTGGTGCAGGGAGAGCTGGTGGGGAGCGCTGGGCTCCAAACCCTGAGGGGTCCCAGGAGCCCAGTGGCGAGCGTCTGTCCTCGCCGAACTGATTGACTCAGAGGAGACACAAGCTGCCGACACTGCGGCACCAGGGGACAGCGGGGCTGGGGACCGGGGCTGGGGCTCACCCGAGGGACGCTGAGCACCGTCCTTGGGAAAGCCGGCTGGAGGGGACCTCAGGAGGCCACCCGCTCCCCCCTCCTGTCCCCAGGCAGCACCAGCCACCCCCCTCCCTCCCAGGAGGGGTCTAGTCCACCCTCAGGATGGAGACTCCCAACTCCCCGGGCACCGTTCCAGGGTGTTTCCAAACATATGGGGGGGTGCAGGGGTGTGTGTGGGGGTGTGATGTGCAGAGGAATGTATGGATGCATGGGGTGGATGGTGGTAAACGGGGCTGCTTGTGGATGCCTGAGGTGCACGGGGCTATATGGGGTGTGTAGGGATGTGTGGGGGAGATGGGGTGCACAGAGGCACATAGAATCATCATAGAATGGTTTGGGTTGGAAGGGACCTTGAAG
>NW_009646744.1:1374486-1375388 GCF_000708025.1 Charadrius vociferus | reverse complement strand
TTGACCCCCCCCCGGGCACTTGCGTGCCGTCAGACACCTCGTCCTTCCTCTGGCGAGACCCCTGGCCCGTCCCCGCTCGCATGCAGCCCTGCCTGCCCTCACCCTCCTCTCTCTGCCCTCTTTTACGGGATTTCAACCACAAATACAATCGCCTGAAAAAGAGTCACGCTGAGTGCTTCTCTGCCCGGCTCTGCTGAAGGAGGGGAAATGTTCACCCACCGCTGCCAGGAACTGGGAAGCGATAGCCACAACCGCCCCTAAAAGCTCTACGTCCCGTAAATTAATACGGTTTCAAGCGAGCGTTGCGGCGGGTGATGCTCAGCGCTGCCCCGCGGGTACATGCGCCGCATTGCTGAGAGAGCAGCGGGGCCGGAATGAGTCAAGAGCCTTTCCAAGAGTTGCCAAAAATAATTTTTTTCCCAGATGCCGTCAGCCCGGTGGGATGTGACCCTAAAGGACACCATCACGGGCTCCAGCCGCCCCAGGGCGGGCAGCGGGCAGGCAGGAGTGTCAGTCCAGGGCGCTGGGCAGAGCGGGGCTGTGCCACGCTCCGGCCGGGTGGCACGTGTGCCGCAGCACCAGAGCCCCTCGGAGGGCACTCTACAGACTCAGCAAACACACTTACCCAACGGCTTTTGCTTCGCCCCGGCGATAAGCAAGCTTCCACATGATGCGAGTGCTATGCAAACAACACGGAGTTACAAAACCCTAAATTATCACGTGTTTTCTTAATGCCCAGCTCTCGAGATGGCTACTGGGAGGGTGACACGCTTGTCCCACCAAGGCAGAGGACCCCTCGAGCGGGGCCTTGCCCAAGGGGAAGAGAAAGAGCGGAGCCGCCGCGGGCTGTACCCGCCCTAACCGGGAGCAGAGCAGGAGCTCTGGTGACAGCCACGGCGGAG
>NW_009646744.1:1372783-1374461 GCF_000708025.1 Charadrius vociferus | reverse complement strand
AGGAGCAGGAGAGGGGCTGCTCCACGGCCGCTGGGCAGCTTGCGGCATCCCAGCAGCCCATCGGCGCCGCTTCCCCAACCAGCTCCTGCCCGACTGGTTTCGGCCGTGTAGGAAAATCTGTTTGCAGAGGAACAAAATATTTGCCCAAGAGGCGGTTTCTCAGCTATTCGAAGATTCGCTCCTTCTCCCCCTGAGACGGAGGTGCTCCTCCTTTGCTCTGCCGGCTCCTCAGCATCTGATTGCACTTTACAGGAATCTCCCTGACCTCGTTTCCCACACGCTGCTCTTCATCTGCTATCTGAGAGCGTGCCGGAGAAGGCTGCGGTGCAACACGCTGGCTGCTTTCAGAGGGGTCATTTGGGAGAACGGGGGCTTGTCCTTCCCCTACAGTGACTTTGCTCCGCGACTGCCCGAGCCATTTACTGGCCGCTAATTCCCTGTGGTTTTCATAATCTCCGTGCCTGTGTTGAAGCATCCCCGATGTCGGGTTGTAAGCGGGGTGTGCAGGCTGGGGAGCACCCAGCAAAGGCTGGCAGGAGAGCGGCATCGCTCTGGGCTAAAAAAGCTGTACGCGGTAGCTAGCCGTGCTGGGGCAGAGCTGGCCGGAGCACGAGGTATCTCTGTAACTACTAATTTATGTAGTGTAACTACTAATTTCTCCTACATTGTAATTCACAATGTAGGAGAAACCCCCATGTTGTTTTTTTTTTCCTGTTGAACCCATGAAATTTATAATACGTTAAGGATTCGTCTGCAAACCAGATAAACCTGAGTATGCCATACGTGTCTACCGCTTACTTTTAATCCACTGAATTTGCAGCCTAACCACAGTTATTTATGAGCACTGCAAATCATTCCTCTGTAAACAATTACTGCTGACTGAATAATTGTTAAGATTGCGTTAACGTTAATGCTTAAGACAATATACTCCCAATTTCTTATTTCCTCGCAGGAGCAGACATGCGCGTCCCATCTCCGCTGTGGTTCTCGCACAGCCCCCGGGCAGGGCAGGGCAGGCCGTGGCCGCTGCCTGCTGCTGCCTGCTGCTGCCTGCGAGCCCCTGATCTGCCCGAACCGGCCCCCGCCCTGGCTCCCGCTCCGCTCTTATCGCTGGGGACAGCTTCGGCTGTGTGGTGGCCCAGGCCTGGCATCGAGATGCCACCTCCAGCCTCTCTCCAAGCAGGAGGCACCTGAACCTTCCCCATTTACTGCAGGACATCGGCTCTCCATCCTTCACCGCCGGTAGCAGCGGATTTCTGCCTGACCCGGATAAATGCTGCCATCTGCTTCTCCTCCCCAGGCACTGCTGCAGCGATCGCTCCCGGTCTCTGCCTCCACTTTCCCTGTCGCCCTCTGATCCTCTCTGTTGGAGAGATGCTATCCCACCCTGCCCTCGCCCACCGCCGCGTCCTCAGCTCTGCACGGCCATTCCCGAGCGGCACCTTGCCGTACCCCTCCGGGGAGCTGTATCCCTCAAGAAATTCAAGCACTGGGTGTATTTTAAACGCCGCCGTGTTTCTGCGTGGCCCTTGAGTTATCACAGAAGACGACAGCATCGCTCGGACTCCTCCAGCGGCTTTCCCCGCTACCGACACAGCTGACTCCAGGCAAAACCGAGTGTCACGTGTAAAGTGATAATCGTTAACAGATAGGAAACCGGAATATAAAAAAAAAAAAA
>NW_009646744.1:1370350-1371769 GCF_000708025.1 Charadrius vociferus | reverse complement strand
GGGGGTGTGTGTGTGAACGGCCCCCGGGAGGAGCCGCCCGTCCTTCTTATCTCGGCTGTTTGTTTGTTGCCATGGGAATGTCAGTTTGTTGCGGTGGGAGAGGGCTTTTGTGGGGAGGGGGAGGGAAAGGGTGAAAATAGAAGTGCTGAGGGTTCCCTTCTGCCCGCACGCTGCCATCCCGGTAAACTGGTCCAGCTGATGGAATGGCTTGTTCCCAGTCTGGCTTGTTCCCACTCTGGCTGTGGATGAGGACACGGACACTCTGCGGTAAACACACAAACAGCCTGGCTGGGTCTGGACCAGCGGTGGGCCCTTGCTGGTACCAGCACCCCGTGCCAGCGCTGCCAGCCACACCGCTGTCTTTGGTGGCCGTCGGCTCTGGGTTGGGTGCGAGGCAAGTGCCGTGGTTGTTGCCCGCGGTGTGCGGTGTGCTGGTTTGCTGTGGCGGGCTCTGGCGTGAGCCTGGCCCCGGGCTACGGCCAAGCTGTCGGCTCAGTTTTTAAGACCGTACAATGGCATCATTTGTACAGGGTGTTTTGCGGGAACACTGATGGTGACAGGTCATGTAAGCACTTGTTTGGGTTTTCTGGCTGTGCTGCGATGCCGCGGCGGGGACACGCTGTCTGTCTGTCTGTCTGCCCATGCTGGCAGGGAGCACAGAGCTCTGGTAGAGGAGAAAAACTTGATTCCCCTAAAGCTGCGGGGTCACTGCTGCTCTTTTTTGTTGTGTGAGAGGGGTAAAGGATTAATGGGCTCATCCATATTCCATCCAGCGTCGGCGTTCGGCAGCTGACGGACACTGTTGACCACGCGGCGCACCCCGGGTAGCCAACGGACGCCCCCGCTCACTCGGGGCCCCGGCAGGGAGCGGTGGTGTGGCTCTTGTCTCGAGTCCCTGTGACTCAGCAGCAACATCTGCCACCAAAAAAAACGTTGCGTGGGAGCAGAGCCAGGAAAGGTCCTGACTGACAGGCACGTGGCTGCCGGGTCTGTGCCCCGGGGACATGGCCAGGGTCTGTGCCCCGGGGACATGGGGGCACGGTCAGGGTCTATGCCCCGGGGATGTTGGGGCATGGTCAGGGTCTGTGCTCCAGGGACGCGGGGGCACGGTGAGGGTCTGTGCTGTAGGGACACAGGGGCAAAGTGAGGGTCTGTGCCCTGGGGACGTCGGGGCACAGCACGGATCTGTGCTTCGGGGACGTCAGGGCATGGTCAGGGTCTGTGCCCTGGGCACATGGGGGCACGGTCAGGGTCTGTGTCCCGGGGATGTCAGGGCATGGTCAGGGTCTGTCCCTGGGGACATGGGGGCAGAGTGAGGGTCTGTGCCCTGGGGGCGCGGGGGTAAGGTCGGGGTCTCTGCCAGGGGTGTACAGACACGGGCTGAGCCGTAGTGGAGCATGCGGGGAGGGGATGAGCAGG
>NW_009646744.1:1361998-1369890 GCF_000708025.1 Charadrius vociferus | reverse complement strand
GGTAGCCACCACCGGCACAGGCAGTGCCGCAGGGCTCGCTGCCGCAGGGAGGCCAGATTATCCCCGGGCGGCCGTGAACTCAAAATTTGCTGTTTGGAGTTAGCAGTTGCTCTGAGGGAGACAGTAAATGAAGCAAAAGGAGGAGAAATGCTGTTCCTCCTTAACGAGCGGTAAACAACTTGCGTTGGCAGATGCCAAACAAGAGCCTTCCGTGCCGGATTGGGACGGGACGCAGCGGTGGGGTTTGCCGCAGGGCCTGGGGGACGCCAGAGAGGCGATAGCACGTTCAGAGATGGAAACCAAGTGCCAGGTTCCCATCTGTAAGCCAGATGGAAAAGAAGGACACTTGGTTTGTTTTAAAATTGTCATGGACATTTGGAAAAAAATACAGGATTTGGTTTTAAAACAAGGAAAACAGGCGCCGATGAAACGTTGAAAAGAAGCAATTCAGTTAAACTTGAGATGATTATTTTTGTACCCAACATTTTTCTCCGTATTAGGAAAGACAAGCCAGGACGTGCCATCAGGAAAGCTCAGTGAAAAAACACCTTCAGTTCAAGAAGTCAATTGAGGAGCCAAACTTGATGGTACAGGATTAACCGCTGGAGGTTTTCTTTGATTTGTGCAGTTGCATCAAATCCTGTTATTACTGCTGCTTGAAAGGAACCGGCTGGGGGATGCCAGCTTAGCCCCGGTGTTCCTTGGCCTGCGGGGACGTGCTAAGCCCTGGGAACAGAGCATCCCAGACTCGGTCATCCGCTTGGGCTTAGAATGGAGACGGTGGCAGAAAAGTGAAGCGCGTCCACAGCACGGGTGAAAAAGGAGACCGTCGGGCCAGGGTGATAAGAGTGAGTCTGCAAGTGTAACCACGGGGAAGTGGAAGAGTGGGTGCGACCCCGCGGCTGAGATGAAGGGTTCCCTTGGCAGGCTCCTGGGGCGCAGGACCCCCCCTCCTCCAGAGCAGTACCCCGTCTGCTGCAGCTCCTCCAGCGGTCCCGGCGTAAAATCCCCATTTGCCACCTAACCGGGTGGCCGCTGCGCCGAGTCGGTGCCACCTGCAATTGCACAAGAGGGCTTGAGCCCAGCTAGCAGGTCCTGGCCCCAAAGCGGCCGCTCCTCTCTCACCACCCTCCCGCTTTCTACCATCTGCACTTTGAAATTGATTTGAACATTAACATACATATTTTTGTGATGTCAGGGTGAGGTTTTTTTGTCTGGGACTTAACCTACTTCTGCTTTAATTCCAGAGAATGGTGCTGAGATCTGCCCGTAAGGAGAGGTTCCAGCACAAGCACCAGTTGTGCTCCCCGGAGCGCAGCGTTAGCACCCGGCTAATTCCCTTGAGCCCGGTTGTCCTCCAGCAGCGCTCCCCGGGGACACGCTCGCTGCCCGGGCACGGCACGTCCCCCAGGCACCTCGCGAGATCCCCGCGAAGGGCAGAGCGAGCGCCGAAGGCTTTGCTGGGGCTCCTCACCTCTCCCTCAGCCCTGTCCCATCCCTGGCACTGACTTCCCAGTGAAGGCAGAAACCAGAAGCTTTTGGGACCGGGAGAGGTGAGGCGCTGGGTATGAATTGCTGTGCTTTGAAGGCGTCTGATGGATTTTGCTGTTCCCTTCCGGCTTTTTCCAGCAGCGGCGAGCAGCGCTACCCAAGCCTGGTAGCTGCCCTGCGCTGGGGCACGGAGGTGTCGGTGCTCGTCACTCGTGCACTGAGCGGAGCCGGTCTCAGCGCTGGACTTGGTGCCCGGGGCGCGGCACGGAGGGTGAAGGTTTTTTAATATCTCTCGAGCTGTTCCTCTGCAGATTCACTCTTAGAAACAAGGTCAGATTTTCCCTGGTTTACAGCCTCGGCCGTTTACACGAGGCTCCGTTAGTGTTTTCCTCTCTGGCATGAATGGGCTGATACTTAGGATGGTTAATTAGTGATTTCTGATTGAGAAGGCAGGCGGCAGGGTCGCTTCGGGCAGCCGGGGCACCTTCTCTGAGCAGTTCCAGTTTTTCAGAAAGCTTCTCCATCCACAGCGTTCCCGCCGGCAGCGCCCAGCAGAATTGGCTCTCCCAGTAGCTGGGAGTTTATGGGAAAAGGTCAGAGGGATTTGATGGTAATAAAGTGGTTTAACAGTGTTCTTCTTGAGCAGCTCTTATTGCTAGCGTTCAGAGCGCTGGCTTGGAAGCTTACATGAACTTTGCTCTCCAATGTGCTTGGCCAGGGACATTACAGAATTACTTATTTTCTGGTTAATGAATAATTAGTCCAGTACAGACAGTTTGGAAGCTGTAGGTAGTTCAGCTGTGGCTCCTGTGCTCGGGGCCGGCTGTGATGGATGCAGCCCCTGAGGATGAGGTCAATTAAGTTAAATTTCATTTTTACCCCAAGCGCTGCTCGCGAGGAGTCAGCCTGCGGTGGATACCTTAAAGCCCGACAAATTCAAGCCCGAGTGAAATCTTGCCGTGTCGACACACACTCCGTCCCCCGCGCAGCGCCAGGGCGAGAGCCTCCGTCGGAGCGAGCGCCTTCGGGGAGGGATGGACAGCGTTTCGGGAGAAGACGAGGTGTAACCCATAGAGTGGGGGTGGATAGATCATCCCCCGGGGCCCGCGTGCTGCGTGGGGCGTTGGATCTAAAATAGGCAGCGTGGGTTTTTCACCCAACAGCTTCAGGTATACTTGGAGTCGGATGGATTTGATGTGTTTGTGTGTTTCCTGGTCAAATACAGCGAATTCCTGTAGACGGTGACCCCTCTCCAGCCAGCCGGCTGCTGCGTGCTGTTTACCACATCCCACAAATTTTAACGATTCAACCCCGTATAGCGAATTTTTGCTGTCTGTGCAGTATCTCATGGGAAGAGGTAGGGTGAGCAGCCGGGCGGGAGGCGGTTGGCACCGAGGAGACACAGGAAGCAACTCAGTTTCACGGGCAAGTTATTATTTAGCTGGGTTTATTTTGCAGCCAAAGTGCCTTTGGCAGGGCAGAGGCATTTTAAAAACGCCGACCCTTAACCTCGAGCGACTCGAGTCTGAAGGGGTGGGAGCAGGCGCTGTGCCGGCAGCCCCGGAGTGGGGTGCTCAGCACCCACCTAATTAATAATAGTCCGTATTGGCTGCAAATTCTGCCGCCTCGTTAGTCTAACCAGCTTTCCCGGAGCGGGGAAAGGGAGGTGCAGGAGGATGTGGCAGAGCATCTCCGTAGCGCGGGGTCGGGTGAGCGACTCCCGCAGCTCGCAGAGGTTTTTCTGCTGCCTTTCCTTCTCCCACTCTGTAAAGAAACTCTTCCTTTCAACACCGTGTTTCCCGAAGCTGAATTTTTCTTCGTTTTAAGTAGGGGGGCTTCAAGCTTCTTCACAGAAATCTCAGTTTGACACGTGAAACAGATCCCAGCATCTGTTTTTCAGGACCGGCATCCTTGGACAGATGGGAGCGCCGCTGACCTGCACGCTCCCATCCACCTTATCAAATCCGGGGACGATAAGTGCAGGTGCCCGCCCAGACCAGCCCTCCCTTCCCAGAAATACCTTACGGGAATGGCTGCTGTAGATTTCTTTTTGTTATTAATGAGATTTAAGTATTGGAGGCACGTTTCAGTCCACAAATCTCCACGTTCCCACGTTAAAGACTCTGTTTCTCAGGAAGAGACATGGGCTGTGCCTTTAAACTCCACTCATCTCTTTTTTGTCCCGTAGCCGGTGTCACTTTGCAAACGGGACAGAGGTACCGGCTCCCCACCGCTGGCAGCGCACCTTCGTTCTGCCTGAAAATAGGCATCGATTGCAGCGCTTCCCTAAATTATAGCCCAGAGCAAACCGTGTTGAACCACACCGTGTCCCCCCCGGGCTTTGGGGTTTACTCCTGCAGCAGTGGCACTCGGCCGCCGAGCCGTGGGCGGTTTGGTTTGGTTTGGTTTGGTTTGGTTTGGTTTGGTTTGGTTTGGCTTGGGCAGGACTCGCAGTGCTCTCGGATGGCATCGGGGTCTCTCCGTAACGCAAGAGCCGCTCCTTTCCGTTGCCCGCAGCTGAGCTGAGGAGCCTGAGCAGCCCAGAGGGGGGGTTCAGCTCCACCGCCCCCACCTTTGCCGAGGCTCGGCCACCGCTTGCCAAAATGGCTCGGCCCCTCTGCTCCCCGGGCACAGGGCGAGCGCCGGTGCAGGTGATGTCCCCGCTCCCTGATAGCATGGCTAATTATTAAAATTATGCTATACTTTGATCTGTGATCTAATTATCTTACCTTTGTGGTTGAATTATCTGATCTGGGACTGACATGTTTGAAGTCTGTCCACGAGCACTCCTGGCAGACGTCCCTTAACCGGGAGATTAGTCACCGGGACGGGAGCAAGCCGCGGCAGAAACAGGCCCAGACGGAAATTCTGTGGACACACAAACCGTTGGGTGTTTTTAAAAAAAAAAAAAAAAAAACCACCAACAAACCTTGTCTGGGGTTATGAACGGCGTTAGGTGGAAGTTTCCATGCTGGCTCCTGTCCTAAGCCTCCAGCCCTGGTCGGGTCCGGTCGTGAGGCTGAGCGATGGGCAGTGAGTCAGCCCTGCAGGTTCTGGGGATGGAAAGGAATTTGGAAAGGCGTCAGCGCGGGAGAAAGAGATTTTTATTCTGTGTATCTTCTTGCCTATATCTTGTCAAACCCAGAAGTTGTAGAAATGCAGGTTTTGTGCTAGCAGAGGTCAGGTAAACTGGAAATTCTCCCTAGCTGGGGATGGGGCGGTCCTTCACCCTTCTCCGTCGCTCTGCTCTTCTGGTGGGGAGCACCTCGAGCCATGGGGAGCCTGGTCCTGGGTGTCGGGGGGTCTGAGGGGCAGATGGTGGGGAGCTCGTGCTGCAGATGGGGCCGGGGCAGCCCCCGGCTACGCACACCCACTGCCCAGTGGGGTTTGGCATCACTGGCTGCTCACCCCCTTCAGAGGCCGTGGGGTGCCGTCAGACGGCTGCCAGTGTTCTGGGGGGCTCTGGCCTGATGGGGTTTGCCCGGGGAGGCAACTGCTTTCATAGAATTATAGAATGGTTGGGGTTGGAAGGGACCTTGAAGACCATCCAGTCCCACCCCCTGCCCTGGGCAGGGCCACCTCCCCCCAGCCCAGGTTGCTCCAAGCCCCGTCCAACCTGGCCTTGAACACCTCCAGGGATGGGGCAGCCACAGCTTCTCCGGGCAACCTGCCCCAGGGGATCACCACCCTGAGGAAAGAATTTCTTCCTAGTACTTAATCTAAATCTCCCTTCTTCCAGCTTGAAGCCATGTTTTTTTTTCCCTTGTTCTTCTGCTTTAAGCAGGGCGTGCTGGCAGCGACATACCCTGTGGAAATAGCGCTGGTGCCAGCGATGGGCGGCAACGTGGGTGTGGGGAGACTAAATGAAATCCCACAGCGATGTGTGCGTGTCTCCAGGCGGTGACCGCTGTGCCTGGACGAGGCTCGACGCAGCGGTGCGGCTGTGTCTGAGCGCGAGCCCTTCTCTTGCAGTGGAACCTGGTGTGTGACGACGACTGGAAGGCTCCGCTGACCACCTCCCTCTTCTTCGTGGGGGTCCTCATCGGCTCCTTCATCTCGGGGCAGCTCTCGGACAGGTAACGCCGCTGGTCCCACTCCGCCTGTGGGCAGAGCTGATGCCACGGATGGTGCCTGTGTTCTTAAGAGGCGTAAGGGAGTTAAATGGCCACTTCTCGGAGTTTTGATCCAAATGAGGTAACTGGCCTTGGCATCTTCCAAAATCCCAACCGTGACCTACCCCAGGCGCAGGATTACGGCCTCTCGGGGGCTTTAGGAGACCAAGAGCTGATCTCTGCAAGGAGCCCATGTGGCTGCTTCGCAGATCAATGTGGTGGTTTTCACTTCGCGACCACATTTGTTTCTTTATTCGGCTCTTGTAGCAGTTTGAAAGCTGTTGTTCCTTGTCACACACTAACTGACAGTCCATTCTTAGAGCTGCAGGAGAGAAACTTGTTCTTTGAGTGGAAGCTCTGCATAGAAGAGGTGGTTTGCCGGAAAGAAAGAAAGCGTATCCAAGAGCAAGAAAAAAAGATCACCTGTAATGGATAGCAATCATGTCATACCATCTACCATAAGTAGATATAAAATATCAAAAACTCATTACAGGCTTTTGATAGTTATCTCAGCAATATTGAAATTTTGGCCTTGCAAGTGTTGAATGCAGAATATATGTTCCTTCTGCGAGTCTCTGCTTCCCTCTTTATCCAGCCCTGAGCCTTTTTTTCCGCGTGGTTACAGTGGGATCTCCAGTACTGCTTCGGCTGCTGCCGGATAGTGCGGAACTCGTACGAGCAGCAGCGCTCCTCGGGGCGTTCAGCAGAGGGGTTTCAAAACTCGGTGGGAGTCTTAATCCCAAAGCCTCCAGCATTAAACTCCATGTGATCCGAATTTAATCTCCCGACTCCTGCCCCCGGTGCAGAAGTCAGTCAGTGTTACTGTTTGAAAGGGAGACGAGATAATCACTAAATCCCACTGGTGCCATGTGCCCACTGGGAACATCGGAGAAAGCACGCGTGCCCCGGTGGCCACGTGGCCGGTCAGCCTCCCCGAGAGACCGGTGGCCTTCTACATGAGCTATTCATTGAATTTTATATATTTTTTTTTAATGGTTTGTCAGTTAAGGGGGGTGTTCTGGGCCATTTCCCCTGTGCTGCTGCAGAAGCCCTCGCTGAGTGAGGCGCCGCAGCGGCGGTGCGTGCAGAGGGCAGCGTGCCCTGGGCCAGCGCGCAGGCGTGCAAACCCGCACCTGAGCTCCCTCTTACCTCTCCGTAAGAACACGCTACGTAATTCTAACGCAAACAGGGGGGCGAGAGAACGGGTGCAGTCCACATGGCAACTCAGGGAGACCGAAACCAGTTGATAAAGCTATTTAATAGAGTCAAAGCGTAGTGGTGCTGCGGTGTGTAGGTGGCAGTAGCCCAAACACCATCGTGTCCCAACTCTGGGCTGCGTGGCGTGCAATCGCCTTCTGTCTCTTGCGTATGTACTGCTGTCTAGTCTCTTCAGTCCCTGTCTAGCGGCTCCCTGAAGTTTCTGCTCTTAATTTTTCTTCTGGGTTTATTTCCTGGGTCTTGGAAATACCAAAACTTTACTTATTTTTTATCACTTACGAAAAAAATTCCTTACAATGAATGAAACTTCAGGTTGTTCTAAGCTGCATCTCTTGAGGTTGCATATTTGTGCTCTCTTATATAGCCCTGCTCCATAAATAAATGCTGTTTCAATAACAATCTCCTTTATCTTTTGCAAAAGGTTTGGCAGGAAGAATATCCTTTTTTTGACGATGGCGGTGCAGACTGGCTTCAGCTTCCTGCAGATCTTCTCTACCAGCTGGGAGATGTTCACAGTGCTCTTTCTCATAGTGGGGATGGGACAGATCTCTAACTACGTGGTGGCCTTCATACTGGGTATGAGTATGTCTGCATTAGATTACGTGCTTGCTTAATATACGGTTGTTTTTTTTTTAACTCTGAATGTCCATCATTTAATTAGACCGGTAAATCCTCACTGGTGCGATTCCTAATTTAGGGCAGTATCATTTTTTTCGCTCTTGGATACTTCAAGCCTATACTTTCTATAGGTTTAGAGGAAAAAAAAAAAAAGAGAGCAGGAAGACTCTAAATAAACATCCATTTCCCTCTTTGGAGAAGAAGTCCAAGGCGGCGTTCGGGGTTTGTTATCAGCAGAAGCAGGTCTGAGATAGAGAAGGCGTTTGGGTTCCTCCCCACCTCGCTGCCCCTGTGCAGAGGGGTCGTGCAAAGCCTTGGAGCAAACCAGTGTTTCCAGCAATGGCGAACGTGTGGGGGGACCAGAGCGGAGGAGCCGGGTGGGTGTCAGAGCCCCGTTAGCCATAAAGTCACCGGTCCCAGTGCTGAGGTTAGCGATAAAGTCCCTAATTTTAG
>NW_009646744.1:1342168-1361915 GCF_000708025.1 Charadrius vociferus | reverse complement strand
CGGCACGGGGACCCCGTGGGGAATGGGGGACCCCGTGGGGAATGGGGACCCTGCAGGGTCTCCCGCTTGTCACAGGGTTTTCCAGAAAGGCATCTGCATGGGTGAATTACTGGGATGACTGATGAAGGCCTTGGGGGGAAACTGGTATTTGCAAGAGCTGTCTTTAAAATCTGTGTGTATACATTTATGTCGGTTTTTAAACCAATGGTGTCTAAATCACAATTTGTAGCTCGTAACAGGAGCTAGTCTAAATTCAAACCGTACACTCATAGTTAATACTGTTCTTTCCTACCCCTGTGAGGCTTTAACGGGGGGAAAAAAATAGAGCAGAGAAGCCTGATATGAAATCAGTGCTCTGGAGGGGGTACGGCATCGTGTCCCCGGGCAGCCCTAAGTCACCGCTGCGAGCGACAGCAGGAGGATAAGTAGGTCAGGCTGTCAGCGGGGACATCCCTCGCCGCTGTGCCATTGCCATCGCCACTGCTCCCTCCGTCCCGGTAGCTGACTCCTGCGCGGAGCCGATGGAGCCGGAGCGAAGGGCTGGAGCTGGGAGCGCTGGGTCAGGAGCGCTGGCTTGGCTCCAGATCCCCTCGGAAGCACGTGGGGTTTGTGTAGCACAAATGTGGGATCTGATCAGGCAGGAATTGAGCTCCGCGGCTGCCCTGGGAATGTGGGGCGGTGCTGGATGCAGATCGGGATGCTCCCTCGGCGCTCGGCACAGGCGAAGCTGCGGGATCGAGGGGGCCCGGAGCGCCCCACTGGCCAAATGTCCCCACTGCCCAGAGACGGGACTGGGTGTCCCGAAGCAATGTTAGGTTTGTTTTGTTGCACAGCTGCAGTTTGCTGCCACTTTACCCCTTGTGTTGTCTCTTGTGCCATCCTGTTACCTCTGGAGCGGCTGCAGCGGCGGCGGCTCCCCGGGAGCGGGGAGATGGGTGCCTCGGGCGCGCCGGCCGTTCCCCCGAGAGCCTCGAGCCTGCAGGATTAATCTACAATGGCTTAGACGTTAGCTTCCTAATTTAAGTGAGTCATCAGCTGTTGTCATCGGTAAGGAGGGAGGCACTAACGGAGCACGGTCCTTCCCACCCCGCTCTGCGTAGCCGGTGGTCGGTGTGCCCCGAGGAGTCCAGGAACCCGCGCACGACAGAGGTGCCGGACAGGAGAATATACCCACGAAAAGAAAAGCAGCTCCTTAAGAAAGCCCATCCTGATTATGGGATGCGCTGGAGATGCTTCCCATATTTCATCCGACGGCGGTCAGGGCTGTGACCTGTGCTCGGGAGGGGAGCAGTGACACGGGCACGTATAAAGTCCCCGTGGATGCTGGCTGTGCTGCGTCTGGCACCCTCCGTCCCCAAGCGGGTTGGTTTATTCCTTCCAAGTGGCCGCTTGAGCACAGGTTTCTCCTGTCGTTCCGGCTTTCAACATGTGAGCCTGTGTTCCCTCCCCGTGCGTAGCTCAGACGGGCTCGGTTGTTTTCAGTGCTCAAGTTCTGGGACTGTAAAACACCACGTGGATGTGTGAAGGTGCGTTGGTAGCGACCCAGAACTGTTATTTCCCGGCCAGCAGAAAGAGGGAGGAGAGGCAGGAGAGAAGAGAATTGTAGTTGAAAGGTGTCATCTCATATTGGCTTTGGATTGCCACAGATTATAACGCAACATTTAACAGGTATAAACCAATGTTTCAAGTGTCAGACCTCTCCCCAGGACAGCCCCTCTAAACACGAGCCATCAGTAGAGAAAGGCGGTGTAATTTATCCCCGCACACCATTTCAATCCCTCAGAGTTCTTATTTTCAGCTTTCTCACTGTGATTTTATTCAGTTACTCCAAGGAACTAAAATAAAAAAAAACATGTAGCTATCAAATAGGATTTTTTTATTATTATTGTTATTGAGTATTTTTCCATTTTCTCTGCAATATTAAATGTGGCAGTTCTTACCACGCTACGTAACCAAAATATACTCTCCAGATTTCCTGAGGCCCTCCTGGTCGCCCGGTGGTGTTTGCTTTTTAGTTGAGTCCAGATCAAACTGTGGGAGTTATGGCCCTTGTGGTGCTCCTGATGGAGAGGAGAGCTCTGTAGGCTGAGAGCTCGGCGAGAAGTGAGGTGGACCTGAGGCTGTCTGTGGATTGTGTTAAGCAAGGGCTGGGCGTTATGGTGGAAAAGACATAAGGTGCTTTTGAAGGCTTACAACAGTCTCAATTTTTATTACTAGATATTAGGGTGGTACTAGGCTGCGCGTGACGCAGGGGCTGTAGGATGCTTTCATTGATTCCCACCTGACTGCTGGAGCAGGAGCATTATTAGAAGGTGGCATCTTCCCCGGTCGCGTCCCACAGCCTGTGCCATGCTGGTCCAACATTCCAGCCTTCTGTTCCAAAAAAAACCCAACCAAAACCCGTGAAATTTGTTCCCGCCTCACTATAAATTCACATCCTTTCATGCCGAAGCCCCCGTGCCAGTCTGCCATCCACAGAGCCGCTCTCCTCCAGATGTGCTCAGCACCGAGCTGCACTTCAGCTCCCAGGGGTTTAGGTGGGGGAGCAGGCTGCATCCCGGCCACGCGTGTCGGGAAGGCTCCTGGGAGTCTGCCGCCCCGTCCCCATGCCTGCCCTTATCTGTCCCGGACAATGCATTAATCAAAGCAAACAGAAGTGGCTCCTTCATCTGAAGGTCCTCGATAATCCCAGTAGCTTTTCTGTACTGGGTGGGTCGGTGCTGGGCTGCAGGTGACCTCTGCTGTCGCCGGCGCTGCGGGGCATCACGGGACTTCTCTGCCGTCCCACAAACCACTGGGTGGGACAGGAGCAGATTTGCCAGGCAGGGAAAGGCACCAGGGAGGAGCGAAGCTCCTTCAGTTCCTCACAACTCTTTCGGTTCACCCAGGAGTTCACCCGGGGTTAGCGTGCAGCCGTGGAGCTCAGAATTTTGGAAATAAGTCTAATGGGGATAACTGAAATCCTCTCTGCTCAGCCCTTCCCACCAGGGAAGGATGTTAGGAGCTGTTTAATGCAGCTCGAACATGTGGGACTCGCTGCTGTGGGGCAGTACTGCGGTGCCAAGTAACATTTAGGCTTTAAATCTCCATTCAAGTCACTGCCCATCGGCTGAGCTGCTTTCCCTGTCCGGGAGCGTGTTCCTAGGCTGAAACCGAGGACAAAAAGAGGCGCCATGAACTCTTGCACTCCAAGCTCAACCTGTTTGCAAGCACGCAGTAGCTGACCTGCAGGCTCGGTCCCATCCCCGCGGTACTGCCGGTACCTTCGTGCCCTGGCACCCGCCTCTGACCGCGGGTGGGAGCCGGACTGGGCGCTCCATCAGCCAGTACCGGGCATCCTTCATCCTGGTGGCCTTGGAGCAAACCACAGAGGGTCCATGTTTTGCCATGTGCTTCCACACGGTAGCCTTCGGTTTGGGTTCCCAGCTCAGTTCCGCTCCCGGCACACCTGAACAAGATGACTTCATTAAAAGGACTCTGTCAGCTGTTTCTCTTTTACTTTGCCAACCTTTGCAATAGAGGAGGAGGCGCTGAGCCGCGGGTCTCGGGATCCTCTGCTCCATCTGTGAGCAAATGCTGATGTTAATAAGAGAGAAACTGTGTAGATGTTGCCGTTGCAATTACATTTAGCATTGGAAATAGTGTTGTATCAGGCTCTGCCGAACCGCTGGGGCACTGGAAGAGCCCAAATGGTGCTGGTCCCACTGGTACTTCAGTGGAAGCTCCAGGGGAGATGCACAACAGAATCCTGGAGGAGTCTCCCACCAGATCAATATCACTGTGCTGATGGGCATCTCTTGGACCATTACTCTTTGGCAGTGTCCCTTTAAGTGTTATAAGAGAAACTGCTCTTTTTCTAAGATTGTTTAGCTTATTTTTTTTGTAAATGCAGTAAAGTATATAGTCATGATTGAATAGAAAGAGTTAAAATGCTAATCCAACCTCCCTTGTTTTAAACAGGAACAGAAATTCTTGGCAAATCAGTTCGTATTATATTCTCTACATTAGGAGTTTGCATATTTTTTGCAATTGGCTACATGTTGCTGCCACTGTTTGCTTACTTCATCAGAGACTGGCGGATGCTGCTGCTGGCGCTCACTGTCCCGGGGCTGTTCTGCATCCCGCTTTGGTGGTGAGTGCCCCCGCGCCGCCGCGCTCCCCACCTCCCCTCCCCACCAGGGTGCTGGGTTATGGCAGGGTGTCGGGGCGGGGGGCCCGTTTCATGGAATTCCAGACTGGTGAGGGCTGGAAGGGCCCTCTGGAGCTCCCCCATCCCACCCCCCGCCAGAGCAGGGGCACCTCCAGCAGTGGCACAGGACGGCGTCCAGGCGGGGTTGGGATGGCTCCAGAGGGGGAGACTCCCCCACCTCTCTGGGCTTTGTGCCCGTTCCCTCTTGTCCTGTCACTGGGCTCCACTGGAAACAGACTGTTCCCATCCCCCTGGCACCTCCCTTTGAGTACTCATGAACATTGATAAGATCCCTCCTCAGTCTTCTTTTTTCTAAACTAAAAAGCCCCACATCCCTCAGCCTTTCCTCGTAAGAGAGATGCTCCAGTCCCCTCATCATCTCCGTAGCCCGTTGCTGGACCCTCTCTAGCAGTTCCCTGTCCCTCTTGACCCGGGGAGCCCCGAACTGGACACAGTGCTCCAGATGTGGCCTCCCCAGGGCAGAGCAGAGGGGGAGGATGACCTCCCTCGTCCTGCTGGCCACACTCTTCTTGATGCCCCCCAGGATGCCATTGGCCTTCTTGGCCACCAGGGCACATTGCTGGCTCGTGGGCATCCTGTTGTCCCCCAGGACTCCCAGGTCCCTTTCCACAGAGCTGCTCTCCAGGAGGTCAGCCCCCAACCTGTACTGGTGTGTAGGGTCACTCCTCCCCAGATGCAGGAATCTCCTCTTTGTTTTTTGGTTGTTTGTTGTTTGGGGTTTTTTTTATTTTCTATTTGCCATGTGAGGAGACTTTGCTTTCAGGCAGGTGTTGGAAGGATTTTTTGTTTGTTTTTTTTTTCCCCTGTTTTAAGTCAAATTAATTACCTGCAGAGCCTCACTGGTGCTGGCCCTTGCTTGAAGCCACTTTTTCACTGGCTTTCCAGAGCAGCTTGGGAATTCTGTATTTGATTCCTAACCCTGGACACTGTTAACCACCTCTAGCTTTACCCCCGTACTACTGCTGGATGATTCGTTCTAACTTTTCTTCCTTCCTTTTTCCTTTAAGCCATTTTTTAATGCGGATTCACCCGGCCCATTGGTACTAAAATCTCAGCGATAGGCTGAGCCCGTTCACTCGGTGTGCAGCAGGTGCCAGTTTATTGCACTCGATGTCATTAAGCAGTTCATCGCACTAGATGTCGTTAAGTGGAGTCGTTTGCCGACGCAGCTCACCGGCCAGCCCTCTCCCATGGGCTCTGCGTGCTGGGAGCCATGTGTCCCCCCAGGCTTTGCTTTGGCTGCTGGAGCAAGGCTTTGATTTGTGAGCTCCTTCAGCCCAGAGTAACTCTGTCTGGCTAAGCCAAAGGTTGGCTCTTCCTCGCCGTGCTCCTCTCAGCCATCCCACGCTGGCTTCTTGGTGGCCAAGTCCACACTTTGTTTCGTCTTTCCAGTGGACGCACAGGTTCACCCCCACTTGCCCACCGTTGCTCTGCCCTGGGGGACTGAAAAATAGTTGAGGAAATCTCCCTGCTCTTCTCAGCTGGAAGAAGCATTGAAGAAGGGCAGATATCCTTGTTCTGCTGCCACCTTGGTCATCTGCTGTTTTCTGAAGAGAGAGCTGTTTAGAAAATAGGAAGGGAAAGGCAAGGTATCACTCACACTCTTAAAACCAGGATAATTTACAAGAAAAAGAGTTCCTTCTTCTCATATTAGTCTTATCTGGGGAACTCCTTCCTCTTATCTTGAAAAAGTTATACCTATAAGAGATTAAGGTGTTTATAACAGTTAAGTGATTTAGACCCATTCTTCTAAAGTCTAAAAGACCTCCTACAGATCTCAGTCTTGTCAGGAGTCTCTGCTGATGGTTTTGGTTTGTTTGGGATTTTTTATCTTAGCCTTCAAACCAAACCAAACCTTTAACACGGCTTTTAGCTCCACCTCTGCTATTATCTGATTTTAAAGATGGCTTGATTCTGTTTAATAATCAATTTGCTTATTTAACTGGAAACATTTCAAAGCCCTTCAACACAGCTGCATTTCTCTCTGTGTCAAGCAGCTGCTCTTTGGGGAGGTTGGTTTGAGTGGAAGCCTCTCAGATACCTGCTGTGGAACAGGCACTATGAGGCACCTGAAATCTGTCCCCAAGGCATGGCTTCAGACTCCTGCTTTGAATTGTATTTGGTGGGGATTTCCATACTTTTTAAGAGCATACATCATAAAGCATGCCAAAAATTTCCATGGGTGGCACTTCCAGTCTGGGGCCAATGTGTAGGTGGTGGTCAAGGTGCACTGGCAGAGCTCTGGTATTTGCTGGCATTTCGGCATCTGGACCCACTGCTTCCACGGGTGATGTGACTTGCACATCCCACTGCTCCATGCCATAGTTGCTCTTTTATTCATTCCTCTTCTAAATTCTCCAGAAGGTTCCCAGCATCGTCTCTGCAGTCTTGTGTTCCTCAGCTTGCCCTCAAAGAAGAGCAGTGGAGACAGCTCGCCTGGCAGAAAGTCACGTTAGTGGTTGAATGATCTGATATGAATCATCTGATGGTCGAAACCGTTGACGTGGCTTTGGGTCAGTCCTTTAGGGAGTTCATTAGCAAAGGAGTGTCTGACCTGCTTTTTTCCAAGGAGAGGAAAAAGAGCTGCTGGCGAAAGGGGGGGGCGGAGGGTAGCATCTGTTACAATCAAAGGATTTAGTTAAGGAAAGGTGAGATTTTCTGTCCTGTGTTTGGTGTTAATTCACTCAACACGTGCCCGGAATTGATTAGAAAATGTCATCAACTCCCCGAGGGGACACTGCCACTGTCCTCTGCCTGGGAGAGGCTGCCTCGGAGCTGTGGTACAACTGTGAGGTTTGTATGTAAGATTCCTATGACACAGAGCCTTTAAATATACCCTGTGCATATTTAAAGCGTTTCCACATTGTGTACAGTTTGCCAAGAATATTTTTGCTCAACACTGGCTAAGCTACCCCCATCTTTGCTGTCTATCTAGTTGTATCTGTTTTTTTTCTGGTGGACATCAATCATCCCTTAAAAAACAACCACCCAGGACAAGGGCCCAAGTGTGCATCTCCTTCAGCACGAGAATAAACACATCCCATATAGTTGAATTCTCCCACTGATCCCAGTGGGACAAATCCATGAATTACATTGCCCACATGCTTCTGCACTGACTGTCTTCTGCTGCAAGCAATCTGTGAGATGAGAGCGTAACTCGTAAAACCGCTACATGTGTTTTTAATAACTTTTTACTTTTGTGAAAGCGTCGAGTCATTTATTCTGAAACTTCTTGCAGGATCATTCCTGAATCCCCTCGGTGGCTGATTTCCCAGGGAAGATATAAGGAGGCAGAAGTTATTATCCGAAAGGCTGCAAAAATAAATGGCGTTCCAGCCCCAGCCGTGCTTTTCGACACTGCGGAGGTATGTTTCATGCGTCCTGGTACCTTATCTGGCTGGCAGTTTCCCCCGTTGGCCAGTTGACTTGTTGGGAAATGCCAGCGGAGAACTGGTTTGCACCAGCAGCTTTTGGGGGCTGGCAGTGACTGTTGGCGTGAGGTAAGTGCTGGGTTAACCAGTTCAAAGTGAGAAGCCAGAGGGGTTTTTTATTTGTTTGGTTTTAACAGTAAAATTCTCTTCCTCGGCAGTGGTTGGTTGTGGTTTTCAGAGCAAGGGTGACCCAGATTGCTTCATCCTCCGGGCGCTGAGAAGACCCGAGGAAGATGTGTTTGTCCCCATTTCAGCTTGGCACAGTATTAGTGATGTGCAGTTTAACAGCCCTTCACGGGGGGGGCTCTGTAGGGGACCCTTAATCGGCACCCACGTGTGCCGGGGCTGCGTGGAGCCCGAGGGACCCCTCAGGTCGCACAAACCAGCCAAAGCACCCGAGTGCTGCAAGGGCACTTGAAAACCGTGATGGTAGTGAAGGCAGTGAAGAACATTAAGCCCTTCTTCAGGCCTGTGTTGAGTTTTTTTCTTGTATTTGATGTTTATTGGGTAAAAGGAGAAAGCCTTGCACAACCCTAGCACCTCAGCAAGCCGGGGAGCAGCACGGCTGCAGTGGGAGGGTTGGTTCTTGGGCTCATCTCCCCCTCTAGTGGCTCTGCCCTCGCCGGAGCTCCTGCTGAAGAGGCACAGACCTTTTTCTTGTGCAAAGCAACAAGCGACGCTTCCAACCCTGCGTCAGCGATGACCACGTGTCCCTATGTCACATCTTATTCTACTGCATTACACCAGCACCTGCGTTTTGTGCCTCCTGCTGACTCCTGATAGAGCAGAAAGCAAAGCATCGCGTGCTCCTTTGCAGTCCCTGCAGGAGAGAGGTGCTGCGTGCTGCACCTCCCGTGGGCAGGATCCATCTCTTGAATGTCACACTTGCATTTTGGCTGAGCTGCTGAAGATCCCTTTTCCAAGTGTGTGTTCTAGTGTGCATTGAAGTGCACGTTCCAGCTTTGGGAAGCTCATCCTACAGAAACCATGGAAAAGCACTTTCCTTACTTCACAGCCAGAGTTCAAATGTCTTTCATACGGGACATGACTTTTTCAGGCTCCAGCACATGAGTTTGCTCTTCATTGCTCCTGCGTATTTTTGAGCCCCAAGTGGCAGCTCAGCTGTCCTTTACTTCGTGGGAGTCTTGTACGCCAAAGTGTCTGTCCACAAAACCCTGAGGATGATGTTGGCACGTTAAGTCCTCCGTTGGAAGTATTTTTCAAACGTTGCTAGAAGGACATTCCTTGGAAACCATTCTCTCTTCCTCGGAAAGGAAATCTCCCAGGTCGCCCCGAAGGGAGGGCCAAACTCTTTGGGTTTGGGGGGAAGCCTGGCCACGAGCACGGGCTTTGCCCCGGCGAGGGCTCTCCGTGCAGGCAGAAGGGCACCCTCGTGCCACCCAGAAGATTCCTACTTCAAGTTCGAGCTGGACCCTCCGTCTCCGATCCGGGGTGGTGGATGCTCCCGGGCTGCGCCCTGGCTGCCACGCCGAGCTCTGGCACCCGTCCCCCTCCCTGGCAGGGCACCGGCAGGCAGGCAGCAAAACTGGGTGATTTTCTGCATTTATTTCACACCGTTTGTGAAGGTTGAACAGAAGAGAGTTGAGTGGACAGTGCACAGAAAAATGCCTTTGGTAACGAGGTTACTCCTGGAAGTGCTGTGTTAGATCCTTAAGGAAGTGTTAATGTGTCTTTCTTGTCAGCTGATACTCCTTTGTAATTAGTGCATGGTGCAGTGTCTCAGTGCTACCTTTTTTTTTTTTAAAACAAAACCCTGGAAACTCCGGCGGAGTACAGCTGGGTGCAGAGACAAGCTCTACCTAAGGACCGCCCTCCCCGGTGCGGCACTGGCCCTCGGGCCGCCTGGTTATCCCCTCATATAGTGGTAACTTCATAACTGCCCAAACTCGTGGGTATGCAGAGGTTGTTTTGCTCTTAGGTGTGTGGGAATTTTTTTGGTTTTGTTTTCCTTTTTCCTTCAGATGCAGGATTCGAAGCCTCAGCAGCAGCAGAAGGCTATCCTTCTGGACCTATTTCGAACCCGAAACATTGCAACTATTACTATTATGTCATTACTTTTGTGGTAAGGAAATGTGTATTCCTAAAGTACCCAGGCAATAGAACGATTCCTGATTTGAGGGCACATGCCACAGGTTTAGATAATAAGGCTCAGCCTCGGAGCCCGTCTGCTCACGGTCCTTGGGCAGTTCCTGGCCCTTGATGTCCTTGCACCCGCACTGCACTCATACACGAGAGTACGGAGACAGTACCCTCGACTCAGGCGTAAAATAGTTAGGAAACTGTATGTAACGACATGTGTGTTTTAAATTCTGTTGCTTTTTGGTTTTGTTTTTTAAAGACGCTCCCGTCTCTGTAATCTCTATTTGAAGAGAAATGTCCTTCTTGAAGCAGAGGCAGCAACTCAGTCACATAACAAGAACCAGACCCATGGCCAGCATTTGCGTTCTGTTTCTGTGCAGAGCCCATCTCAGTGAGATCCTGGTCCCTGCCTGGGCAGCCGCGAGGAATGAGAACCCAATAATACCATATAGACAAACCAGGACCCTTTTCTGCACGTATTTCCCCCAGCAGAAAGGAACTGGCTAGCACACTTGGCATGCCATAGTAAGGCACTCTTGAGATTTGAAACCCGAACATCCAGCTCTCTCCAGAAGATTAAATAAGATGTAACGGAACTGCTGAGGGTGGGAGATCCTGCCACTGGAGTTGGCTACAAGTAGGAACGTAGTTGGCATGGGAAGCTTTCAAGAGTTATTTCATTGTGCCGTTAATGAGTCCATTGCAGTGAAAAGCCTTTGTGAACGACTTCCACAAAGCCTTTTACTCGGTATAGCGTATGCAGGAAGGACAGAGAAATCAGAGGTCTCATCAAGCCGCTGTGGATATATCACTGGAAGGGATGACAGAATTAGAAAGATGGGGTTGCCACTGAGATGGTTTTTTTAAGCCACGATGCCTGTGGCGATGCGTTGCGACATCCTATTTTTGTAACAACATCTGAGGCAGCACTGGAGGCGTTCAGAGACTGGTGTTTCCGGAATCATTTGGTTTTATTGCTTTTCTCAGGTTTTTCACGTCGGTTGGTTACTTCGGCCTGTCCCTCAGCACTCCAAACTGGCATGGAAATGCCTACATCAACTGTTTCCTCTCCGCTGTTATCGAAGTTCCAGCGTACGTGATTGCCTGGCTTCTCCTCCGCTCCCTCCCTCGGCGCTACTCCGTATCTGGCACCTTGTTTTTAGGGGGAGCTGTTGTCCTCTTCATTCAGCTGGTTCCTGCAGGTACGAGATGCAAGAGACGACTTAAATATATAAAATGTTAGAAATATTTAACGGTGCTGTCTCATAGTTCTGTAAAATTACTGGAAACCACGATGAAATTTAGCATTTGAGGTTAAGTTTATGCTGATCACTTGCAGGCGTGATTTTTATTTTTTTTTTAATATGCATATGTACATGCTGAGTCATGCACGGCGCTCATTTATTGTGTCAAATTACTGCGCTTTTTATAGTTCAGGGAAACCAGCTTGTACAACGAGAGCCAAAAGTGCACTGTGATTTATCTGGGTGTGTGTAGAGGCTGAAAAAACCCTGCAAGTCTTCCAGATTTCACTGTGTGTAAATCTCCGTGGGATTTTGCGAAAAAGGGGTGGATTTAAGCTTGTGCTTTGTTGCTGTGTAATCCAGAATTTTGTTCTGTTTCAAGAATGCTGTTTTACTGGGAGACAACCAAAATCTGCAAAGTAGAAAATAACCTGAGCATCTACATTATGCTCAGTGGGAAGTTTGAAGCCAAGTCATCGAGGGATGGGGCTAATACATTGTCTAATCTCAAAAAATTAAACAAAACACATGCAACTGCTAGAGAAAAAACGGTGATACGTTCTTTGGGATGTAAAAGAAATACAAGTATTAAGCATGGGGTGTTGTTAATTCCCCTTTTCTTTTTTCTCCTCCAGATTTTAACGTCCTGTCTGTTGGCCTGGTGATGCTCGGAAAATTTGGCATCACAGCTGCGTTTTCAATGCTGTATGTCTACAACGTGGAGCTGTACCCAACGCTAGTGCGAAACATGGCAGTTGGAGCTACGTCCACGGCTTCCAGGCTGGGCAGCATCATCGCTCCGTACTTTGTTTACCTGGGTGAGCCGTCTTGCGTTCCTTGCCTTGTGCTACACAACTGCCCAGAGAAGTTGTCAGAGCTTCTGCAGCGCAGGCTCAGCTTTAAGTCCTGTCATTTCTTGTCTTTTAAGTCCCTTCTCTCACCTTGGGTCCAAGTTCCCTGTTGTACGCTGTAGAAATGAAGCGGAGGTCTTTGGGTTTCACTGAAGAATCAGGCACTTTTGTCCTTTATTGAGGCTAGGGACCGTTCGCACAGCACTGGAGTGGCGCAGAGCTGGTCCGAGATGATGACGGTGCGGCAGAACTGGTCCAAGACGATGGATGGTGTTTATAAACCATGCAAGTGGGGTGGTTGGGCTGATAACTGGTCCCATCTTGGCAGTGGTTGTTACCCCTGGGACGCCAGTTACTTTGCCAGGAGAGCACGAGGGGAAGCCATGTGGCAAGTAAGGCCAGTAGGAAATTCATTGCACTGTACTCGTCAGGCGCATCCTGAGGTGGGCACGTCAGGAGCAGAGGAACCAGGCGAGAATCCAAACACCCTCTGAATCTGTGCTCTCTAAAGCAATACATGGAAAATACATAGATTAAACAGCACAAGAGTGTGTTTAATTGTGACCTTCGTGAAGTGATTTTTGAGCTACTAAGCCACCTCAGCTCTCACTTTGCTTTTTCTTATTGTTCCCGCCGTGGTCTGTAAGCAGAACTACTGATTTCCTTTTTTTTGACACTCATTACCATCACATTCTGAGTATTGCACAAATATTAATTGATAATTATGATTTTTTTTTAAGTACATGGAAATGATCCTCATGTTGCAGACAGGAAAGGGTGACCGAGATGAGGGGATTAAGGGTGGAAGTATCTGAATATCTGCTGTTCAGTCCGGGGTGCTCAATCTCCTGTTTCTTTCACTCACACATGATTTATTTCCTTCTACCATCACTGGGCCCGTCTCAGTTCTCCCCTGTGCCTAACCTGTTTTGCTGCCTGCTGAGACCTTTGATACAAAGTGAGGATGACTGCTGACTCGGGCGCAGCATCGCTGGTGTGCTGCCGTGGGGTCAATGCTGGTTCACCACGCTGGGAAAGGGGAGAGGAGACTACCAGCTGTAGCTCACCTCTACATCCCAGTGTGGCGCTAACACACTGTACCAAAAATGATGAAAATAGTCTTTATTTCATACTTGCACAGGGCAAATGTAAAGTAAAAGGGAGAGCAGGGCTGGGATGCTCCTTAGGGTCTCCAGTCTCTGTTGCAGCAATAACGGAGAGATGTAGATGGGATAAAGTTTTTACTGGTGTGTTTTGTGGGTTTTTTTCTCCCAGGTTTCCATGGGCTCAGCCTTTATAAAAAAACCTTGTTCCAGTCATCAGAATAGTTTTCTAAAGTTTAGGAGGTTTTAGGAGAAACTCGTCAGCTGCTGGTATTTGCTACAGCTAAATTAGGACCTCACAGTTCATCCAGCTCATCAACACAGAAGAGATCAAATCACAGACTTTGGCTCTGCGTGAAATACCCAAGGGTCTTCACTTTAATCCTAGTTTATTCCATATATTATAAAGCACGCTGCTCGATCCCAACTAAAAAATAAAGCTGTCAAGGCCAGTTTGGTACTTTCTCTTCCTTAAATACTTTAAATCCTAGCTAATCCCTTTCCTGAAAGACCTTTTCATTGCTGTGCTATTGTGACTTGGAAGATCTTGCATCCTGCCCGAACACTTGTGCGCTAGCTTCAGGCTGCTGGCAGGGGCCACTGCCTTCCAGTCCAAAATAATATTCTGAGTAGACCAAGGTCAGAGCCTCTTGTCTGTCACGGGAGGCCTGACGCTTTCTCTCCTCGCAATAAAGAAGGTATTTAAGCATTCCCCCGTAATGGCTCAGTAGTCCGAAGCTGGCCTGTCCAGCTGCCATCAGTCTCTTCCCTTGTTTCGCACAAGCCCAGCAGGATGCACAAGCCCAGGCAGCTGATGGGTGCTTGGTTGCTTATGAACACTTTAATTCCCTCACATTGAATTATTTGATGGAGGATTCAGTTCCTGATGACAGTGTAGCGCTGAAGACTCCAGCTGTGACCCCAGCAGAGCTGTTACCTTGCAAAGATGTTGGCTACCCTGGTTGAAAATGTACAAAAAACCTATTAGCTGCTACACAACCAGACAGGATGGCATGAAACTGGTGATAGGTGTGGGCATCCTAGAGCACGCGTTGTAGTTTTAAAACTGAAAAATCCCTTTGTTTGCTGGCAGATAACAGGTGTAACGCCGTTTTGGATTCACCTTTAATATTTATGAAGATTTCAGCTACTCATTCCAAATTAATTCTGCATTACGGCAATGTCTGGAATATACTTTTACACATGGGTTTGTTGCTTGTGGATATTAAGTGCTGTTGTCACGTCCTGTGTTCTGCCAGGCGCCTACGACAGATTCCTACCATATATCCTGATGGGAAGCCTGACTGTGCTGATCGGGATCCTTACCCTGTTCCTCCCGGAGAGCTACGGCAGTCCCCTGCCTGAGAGCTTTGAGCAAATGCTGAAGGTGAAATGGTAAGGCGGCGTTCATTCATCCCGGGCTTCACAAGAACTCAGGACCTCTTTCTCCATAGTCCCTTTTCACAATCAGTAAACATGTTTCATCAGATCCACTGCAAAACATCAAAGCTTTCGAAGGCCCCTTTAGATGTTCGGGGTTTTTTTGGTTGTTAATTTGACAGACATGGACATTATGCAGTTTCTCCAGAATCGCTGAACCTGAGAGCTGATGTGCTTGAAGGTGGGCCCTTGCAAAGCAAGGCTGACCTTCACGTCACCTTGAGGCTGTTGCTTCATATCTCCCCAACACTTTCCTTTTATATCATTTGCTCTCCTTAACTCTTCATTTAAACTATTCATTTAGTAGGATGGTTTACATTACAAAACACTTTACTCTCTCAGTGCAAGTTCATTATATACCACTCCAAATTAAACACAAGACTTCAATATTGTGGCCTCTTTCGTTTGGGAGAGTAGAGATGTGCCAGGACAGCTTTCCTCCTGGTTTATTTGGTTTAGCTGTCAGCAATGACAGTCCTCGTGCCCCCCCACCATTGCTATTTAGGGTACCCTGAGCAAACATCTCCACTGAAATGTGTGTGTGTACGTTGCAGTGCTGGTGCAGAGGAGATGGCCAGGGTTTGCGAGTTACTGGTGTGGGAGGAAAGCTCTTGGGAGCAGCAGAGGGAAACTGAATTAGCCCAAGCGCAGCTGCATAGCCACCATCCAGCTCACCGAGAATTTGTGCTGGAACAGAATGTGCCCTTATAAGCAATAATAACTGGTCAGTATAAGGAGCTGTCATTAGGCTTCCCGAATAAGAAGAATTCTCAGGCCAGGTTCCTCGAGAAGGGCATGCTGCTCTTTATCACAATTAGGGACTTCTCATATGTCTGACCTATGGCTTTTCGACTTCGCAGTTGACCAACTGTAGCTAGAAATCCTAGAGTCAAACCACGTTCCCTTCGCAGGCTTCTTGCCTAAACCGAGTGAAGTAACTGAATTACAGTCACTGAATTACATTCAAGTTCCACGTGTTGTTTGCTGCACCGCTTCTGCCTTCTGGAAAGGCATACTTTACAGAGCACTTGCTTTTTGCTGATGTTTATATTAGTAGTGTAACACGGTTATTTTAGCAGCGCTGATTAGGGGGAGCAAGTGCGTGGTGTCACCCTGCAAAACGTTTACTAGCTTCTCAGTTTTTTACTTGCTTTCAGTTTCAGACATGGGCAACAAACCACTGGCGTTAGGAATTCAAAGGAGAGTCCTAAAATGCTGGTAACACCCTTGTGAAGAAGGATGCACACTCTCAGAGGGGCTGAAAGAACAAGAAGATCTTCTCAAAATGCATTTTCTGCCAAAGGAATACAAACAAAACCCACCAGTCCATGCTACTGCACTATAGTTACTATCCCCTGTGCTACTGTACCCAAATACATAGTTTACTGACCAGATGCTGTCTACTCCCGTAGGACTCAGTCTGTAATTCAGTGTCCTGACACCTGGGGTTTGTCAGCAGATACAGCAGTCCCTGTTGAGAAATGGGGCCTGCCTGTGCTGAAGTCGATTGATTCGAGGAGTAAGCTAGAAATGAGCCTTAGGAATAATACGGCAACAACTCCAGTCAGTCAGGTTCTCATTGAAAGCTGTTTGAAGAAAAAAAAATACAGAAAACATAATGCTGGTGGTTTTTCTCACTGTGTGTTTTGACTGATGAAGGGGAGCTGGGTGTCTGTCTTTGCAAATCTCAGCACGTGCCCCTAAAGTAAAGATCCCGGCGTCCTTTGAAATCTGTGACCAAAGCCCGATAGACTAAGTGGGATCGGAATTTAGCTGTAGCAAAGCAGACATAGACTTCACTGTAAGGACATGTTTTTTAAACAAGACATCGGAGCATCTTTTGATGTCGCTTGCTTTTCCCAGGACCTGGGATCCACTTCTGATCCACTTGTCCCTGTAAAACCTGATGCTTTTTCATAAAGCCTGAGCCCACTGACATCCTTGGGCGTCACGAACATTCAGTGTCTTTGGGGATGGGAGAAGCCTTTAACGCAGAAAGGACTATAGCTTGCTGACCTGACGGGCTATGCCCGCTTTCAAGAGACACATGGGCTTTCGCAAGTCAATGATCCTATCCAAACATGCCACGCAGTTGTAGCTTTTTCATGGTATAGTGGCGTAAGTAGTTTTTTCGATCTTTTGGGGTTTTTTTTCAAAGCGTTTCATTACTCCTTTGAATACATACCACATTGTTTTGTACCTTCAGAGAAAGCTCGTTGCAGTTTCAAAAGCCTCTGCAAAACCTTTGTACCATTTAAAAATTTAAAGGGGATTTGACGCTTGCAAAAAGCTCATGTTCTGTACTGGAGATGTTCACTTGCAGTTATTAACTCTGCAAAAGGGCTACCTTGGGACCACAGTTTTTTCAGAACAAAAAAAACCACCAACAAGCCAGTGTTCTGTTTTTCAAATCCTACCGGTTAAGTATGCATTTTTTAAAAAGTTCAGCAAAGCTAGATTGGATGAAAAATCAAATGTAGAGCTTAGAGTTGTGCTACTACTGTTTTATGAACACTACGTAGTTTGAAAAAAGTATAATACCTTTTATTTTTCTATTTATTGGCTGTACATGCACTGCTTGGCCACATAAAGTCTATCAGACCTGGTAGACTGATTTTTATCCTCTATAAATAACAATTAGCCGTGAGTCACCTTCTGGAAGGGCCAACAAAAGCACACTGTCTCATCTCTAATGTGAGAGCTCATGGCAAGTTGTCTTGTGCTGGCACTCGGCACAGGAATAGGGCTCTCCCTGTGGGTTCAAGCACAAATATAAAGCTTTATGACATTTAAATGCAAGGAACTTGTGCAATTATTTCGAGCTGCTCTTTGGGATGCGGAAATAGTATTTCCTTTCATATATAATTTTCTGCAGTTATGCTTTTGCCATAAACATGTGGCATGAGGCAACCATTATCCTGTGACCCCTGACATTCTCATCCCTTCTCAAGCTGGAATTTCTCCAATTATTTAATCTTGGTTTTACTTATTACAAAGTTAATCTATAGAATAGCTGTTTAGACATAACTAAATTTCTCAAAAAAGCCTTTGTATCAGCGTAGAATGGGTTTGAGGACTTGGTTAAATATAGGTGGCCGTATTTTTATGAAGATTTTTATATTAAGTTGATACTTATTTTATGTGATCATAGGCTTGGGTGTTTCTAAAAGGTAAATATTTTTGTACTCTTGAACTTTGTAGTATCTTAAAGCCTAGTTTTCCTTTTCTAAATATGAAAAAGGGTGGGGTTTTTTTTTAAATACTTTGTTTTAATCAGTCTCATTTTTCTTGCTTATACCATTGATATCAAGCTAGTGTCACATTTTAGAATTTTTAGTGGCAGATTTAAAAAAAACTTTCACAAGAGTGGAATGCCTTTCTGAAAAGTATGTGATGTTGTTATAAGGCCTTATGGTGTCTGAGCAGAATAAAAACGCGAAAAGGAGATTGCTTCAGCTGACGAAACATTTGCAAGGAGAGTGTCTGTCCTCTGCCAGTATCTTTCCCAGGCTCAAACAGGGATTTCTGACGAAACCCAAAGAGTGATAGTCTGCGGAAGAATCAAACAGGGATGAAGCTGGAGGGCCAGACTGCCTGTTTCTGGCGAGTTACTATTTTTTTAATTGTAAAGCTGAAGAAAACAGCTATTGGTGGAATTAGATGTATTGCTGGTGAGCTATTTGAGCCTCTCCCTGCCATCTTCAGTGAGTTTTCCGTGTGTCGGATACGCGGCAGGGCTCAGCATGGGCCCTGTGTGCTCACCCGCAGCTGGGGGTGCCTGTAAGGCTCTGACCTGAGGACGGGAAGGAAGCAGCAGCTGGATCGCTCCCTCTGACCACAGGGGACGTGTCACCGTGCCTCATCTGTCACCTCCGTCACGTTTACGTGGGTCTCTCCGGGCAACCTTTGATCCTCAGCTGGCTTATTGGATCTGCTAAAGCATACATGACACTGTAGTAATTGTCACTCGTTAACTTCTGTCTTCATTGTAATAAAACTGTGCGCTGGCATTGTATAACCTGCTTTCCGCGTGGATTGTAATTGAAGAATAAAGTCTCCTAACTTTAACGCTTTGTGCAAAGGAGTTTAAAAAAGTAATTTAAAGTGTATTTAGCATGGATAAAGTACGAAAATAAAACCCTAAAAAAAGCTGTTCCACAAATCAGCTCTTCCGCACAGGAAGACTGTTACAGTGTAGTACAGTTTTTCTGCTTTTCAGATGGTTCAGTCCTGACTCTGTGATCCTGCAAAGCCCCTGACGCAGACCCCGGCCAGGGTCAAGGATGATTTTGAGGTTAAACTTCAAAATTTATGTCCATTTCATTTCCCACCTTTGAGACCTTTCACAGCTGAGCAAATCCAACATGGAACAAAAGGGGTTTTTTTAATACAAGTATTCAGAAATGCTGTAAACAGTATACATTCGGCTTTTATCAACTAGAGGTGAAGAAAATATCAGACACAAAAAGCCAGTCAGAAACATGAATTAGCTTTATGGAGCACACGGCCAATTTCTGCATGGATAATCATGCAACTTCTTAACTGAGCTCTGTGGAAGACACGAGCTCCCTGACATTGCTGCTAGGAAATGAGCCGGGGTTCTTGGCCTAGGACTAGAATATTAATTGTTACATATATTGTTTGTAAAACGTATAGTACACATTCCCTCAGAAAAGTGTCATTGTCGGCAAAACCTTTTTACAGCTACAGACAGTCCTGCTAAGAGAAGGAACCATTGAACACTTGGACTCGCAGAACGCTGCCTGCTTTTGATCCTGCTACGAGCAGAACGATCGGTGAAGGCTCTTGGCTCGTATGTGGTTAGTGACCAAACCAAGGCCTTCTGAGGAACCCTGGCTAGTTGACAGAATCATAGAATGGTTTAGGTTGGAAGGGACCTTGAAGATCATCTCGTTCCACCCCCTGCCCTGGGCAGGGACACCTCCCACCAGCCCAGGTTGCTCCAAGCCCCGTCCAACCTGGCCTTGAACACCTCCAGGGATGGGGCAGCCACAGCTTCTCGGGGCAACCTGCCCCAGGGGCTCACCACCCCCACAGCAAAGATTTTTTTCTGCTGGCCACGCTGCTGGGGATGCAGCCCAGGGTGTGGGGGTCCTTCTGGTCTGCGAGTACGTTCACCTGAAATGTGTAGCCAAACCCGAGGGGCTGCAGGCAGCTGAATAATGATTCATCTCGAGCCCAGTTCCTGCACCCTTTGGGCAGTAAATAAGGCATCGAATGCCTGTATTAGCAGTCTGCTTGTGACCAGGAGTCACCAGAGGGCAGGGGACATGCCACACCGCCGGGCCTGGGCCGGGCGCCTCGGGGGGGAGCTGGGAAGCGGCCCCAGGCCAGGGTGATGCTCACC
>NW_009646744.1:1307739-1341149 GCF_000708025.1 Charadrius vociferus | reverse complement strand
CTGTTGGAGCGGGGCCAGAGGAGGCCCCGGAGATGCTGGGAGGGCTGGAGCCCCTCTGCTGGGAGGACAGGCTGGGAGAGTTGGGGGGGTTCAGCCTGAAGAAGAGAAGGCGAAAAAGGGGAGACCTCAGAGCCCCTTCCAGTGCCTAAAGGGGCTCCAGGAGAGCTGGGGGGGGGACTCTGCATCAGGGAGGGGAGTGATGGGACGAGGGGGAACAATTTTACACTGAAAGAGGGGAGATTGAGATATGAGGAAGAAACTCTTGCCTGTGTGGGTGGTGATCCCCTGGGGCAGGTTGCCCCGAGCAGCTGTGGCTGCCCCATCCCTGGAGGTGTTCAAGGCCAGGTTGGACGGGGCTTGGAGCAACCTGGGCTGGGGGGAGGTGTCCCTGTCCAGGGCAGGGGTGTTGGAACAAGATGAGCTTTCAGGTTCCTTCCAATTCAAACCATTCTGTGATTCCATAAGTCTAAGTTCGTGGTTATTGCGGCACTGGTGCAGCTTTCCCATGGCCTACAGTCCCTGCCTGGGCATTGTTCTCCTGTTAAATCTGGCATGCTAAATTTATTTTGAGATCTTCTGTTCGATTCCACTTGCAAAAGTAATCTCCAAATACAGCACCTTTCCTTAACTAATGCAGCATGTGTATGGTAACTGCTCAATGAGTTTCATTTGGTATCTGTCCAAGTGGCTTGAAGGAAGGGTCAGCCAGGGACAATGAGTTCAGCTTGCCCAGTGGCTCAGAGATGTTTCTTTGAACTCAGGGAGATAAAAAGGGTTTGTTTTTTCTTATTCAAAAAAAAAAAGGAGGTTGAAGTCACTGGGAGTTGTGCAAGGCACAGCAGTCAGGGAGCCCTTGTTTGTTGCTGTATCCAAAAGGATTCTGAACTTTGCTGTGTGGCCACGATGCCTCTGCTTTGGTCATGCCCACTGCTTTGGTCTCCCCACTCACCTGCCGGGACAGGTCTGGTTCTCATCTGCTCAGATCCACTCCTCGAGTCACATCTCTGATCAGGGCAACCAAAGACAGGAGAAGCTGTGCTGATTGTCCCTTCTGTGTCAGGTGGAAGCTGTATAGACCCACAGGCACCGGTTGACTTAAGAACAAGGAAATGTATTTTGAGGAATACTTGTATTTCAAAGACTGTATAAGTTGGGGTTTGGTCATGGTGTTTGTTTTTTTTTTTCCAGAAGTCTTACAAACCATTTGTACAGTCCCATTGCCTGATTGTGCCTATGGATAAGTTTTGCAGAGCTGGAACTGTATTTGGCTTTATTCCTTGCATTGCAAAATGGGTTGTGATGGGTGTGATGATAGTGATGAGTGTGAGTACTTAATGAACATAAGCTGACCTGAGCACAGAAATCTTCCTTAGGAGGACTGGGGTGAGGAAGGGAGCACGGGAAAGGAGCCATGCCAGCACAGGGAGGCATGGAAATGGTGACGCTGGCTTTGTTGGAAAATTCCCTTGAACACACACAGCAGCAGGGGCTTGAGCAATTCTGACAAGTGGCACAAGGCATCGCCTCACCTACATCTGAAGAACTGCTCTCTGCCTGGAGAGGAAAGCTGTTCCGAATTTCTAGCCCCTGGTCGTTGCTGAAATGTACTGTTGTGAAAGGCTGAGCTGCTCTTAGGGTAACATAAGGCAATTGGCATCTTCTCGGGGCAGTCCTGTTCACGGGTGAATGTATGGGTTTTGTTCCGAGTGCCTTACTATAATGGTTGACCTGGCTTAGATATGGTTTCAGCCAGTACTTTGTCTCTGCAGCTTCTTCACTGAGCTATGTCTCACTGCAAATTAAAATGTCTTGAGCTACCAGAGTATTGTTGAGGAGTCTTATAATCTATAAGAAACAGGAGCTGCTAACGTTGTGCTGAGACTCCCCAGCAGCTCTGGCCTGTTGTCTGTGTGGTTTGGCAGATGTTTTGTGTCTGTGGGAGGTAATATTTGTCTGCCCAGACATCATGCACTGAGGCAGTATTTTTTTTCCCCTTTAATATTAATGCTTCTGAGCGAGTCTTGCAAGAGCTGTGGCCTTTCACATACTTGCAGGTTTTCAGCGTTAAACTGGTTTAATTTCTTGGCTTGGTGCTGCTGCTTTTATGATTCACTAGTCTTGTGTTTGGTTGCATATCTCTAACTTGTTGAATAATCATGAGGACCTTTGTCCCAGATTTCTGTAGCCAACACTGGGAGGGGGAAGGGGGATTTTTTTTTTTAAGAAAGCTTTTTGCTGAATCTCTCATGACTCTAGAGAAAGTCCTCCTTTACAGTTCTCCTTTTCAGGGGGTATTTAAAACATTCAGTTCCCTCTCATTTGAGGAGAGACTTCCTTTTCTCACAGAGACTAACAACAGAAGGTTGTTCTTAGCCAGTCTGCAGCATTTAACCAGCTCCCTTATAACAAAATCCCTTTCTGTCTTTTACTTTTTGAAATGCTGTAGCTCGGGGGATAAGAAAAGCTTTGCTTTTGCACAAGAAACCATCTTTGTCATTGCTATTCCTCCATAAGTCCCATTAGAAAAAAATAAGGTAGGAGTAGTAAAAGTTGATATGTGATAGTAAAAGGAATAAACCCAGGGTAATGAAGGGAAAAGGCAAACGACTTTTGCCAGTCATATCTGTTATGGGGCTATACTGAATAAATGGGAATAGAATTGAGCAGTGGAGTTAAGAGCATGAGTGGACTAGAAATACGATATAATGAGATGTTAAATGATACAGCAGTCAAAACATTTTAGTCCATACTGGAGTAATTCTTACATACTGAAACATAAATAGACACTGAATTTTATATACATGTATTCATCCTCAACTTGTAAAAGTGTGTTGCATTGTTCATCAATTTGAAATCAGTTCAGTGCAGGTGGTGTCCTCCAGAACTGCATGTTTTATACCTGTTGTGCTCTTAACAAGCTTCAGGGCCTGTTTGGCTTTTGCAGAAGAAGGATGCGCATGGTGGGAATTGCCAAGTGTCCTGAGGCTCAGCACAGGGCTGGCGCTCTGTCCTGTACAGATGTGCAGGGAGAGTAAGTTCTGGGCCAGTATTAGTGCCTGGAGGTTTCCATTCCCTTTACACCAGGGATCCAAGTGCTGCGCTGTGCTGTCAGACCCCTGTCCCTGAGAAGCAGTGGGTTATGCCAGACCTTCAGGAAACAAGTGGAGACTGCAGTGGTGACATCTGGAATGACCCAAATGGGCACTGTGGTACAGTTGTCGAACCAGGGGTTGGGGTGTTCACTCTTTATTGGAAGACAGAGGACTGTATTGTTTTGCTTTACGAAAATAAAAACACAGGCTTGTGCTAGACATTGGAATTTCCAGAGGCTTTTCCACGAGCAGAGCCAGCAGCTGGAGTGCAAATCAAGCTCGTGTCATCCAGGTTCACCTCTTGATCTCTTCATTCACAATAGTGCAGTGGCATCATAGATGAGAAGTCACCTCCATTATTTTTCATCATTTAAAATCAGTGCATCCTGTTTCTTGCTGTAGGGTGCTATCTGCTTGTTTTTCTGGCTGAAGTTCATATGGACAGCTTCTCAGCCCCAGGAGCTGATAAAGCTGTGGAAAGACCTTTAGGTGGAAAAAAAAAATAAAAATCTTAAGAGTCTTGTCAGAAGAGGGAAAAGAAGTCTAGTTTTCATTTAATAAGTAAATAAGGCTGACAGATGTATGAAAGTCATTTTGAAATGCTGAGGTTTTCAAGGTGTAATTTAAGAAGCACATAATGCAGGACTTCATAATTGTACAAACTACAGACATTTCTGACCTTGCGATGTAAAATAGGGTTAGTATTATTAAAGAATGATAGGCCTGTGGTTGATATCATTAAAATGGAAACGATGCTCTTTTAGAGGTACCGTGGACAATTAATGACAGGGTAATGGTCCCATTATGTTGTCTTTTCTTTTAGATTAAAACTCAGCTCACATTTCTCAGTTTCTGATGTCAATGCCCTGTCTCCTTTTTCTCCAGGCAACTCCAAAACACAATGTATGGGGGAGAGTTAAGTTTCTGCACTGGAATTATAAAATATTTAGCACTTTCCTTCCTGTTCTGTGCAAGTTTTACCTCTGTAAAAATTTAAAACAACTACAAGGAGAAATTGAGCAGAATGTATATTTTGTAGATACAGACTTCTGTATACATTTAGATAATAAGCTTTAATGTAACATCTGGAACTTCTAAGTATTTGGAATACACAAATGTCTTTTCAGAGGAAAGGGTGTTTAATAACACTGATAGCTTCCAAGTAAGCAGAGAATATTTATATGGTTATAAAGAAGACTAGATTCTGAATGGAAGGTCATTAAGTACTCAGTTGTGAAACTGAGATTTTTTTTTTTTTTAAGAACCTGTCACTACTTGCAGAGAGAAGCAAGTGGTAGGAGAAAGTACAGTATATTGAATTAACTTCAAAAATTCTTGCTAACATTTTGATGTTAAAAAGAAAATATTAGCACATGGGACTATCCCACTTCATTTTCAATTGTGCATGTTATTCTTAGCAAGAGAAGAAAACAGTTTTTTGTTTGTTTTTTTTTTTTTTTTTTAAAAGATAAAGGAGTGGGAGGACATGATACATTGTAGCTGTAAAAATTCCTCTTCCTGCAAGGCTCTTCATTTTATAATGGGGGCATAACTGAGTACACCTCTCAAAGTTTTTAGTATTTGTCATAGTTGATCTTTGTTTAGGGTTCCAGTAATGGCATTAGTGAAGCGTGCAGGCTCCTGTGTTGGAGCAGTTCTCTATAATCTGAGAAACATGCTTTTCTCAAGTGAGGTCCTAAATTACATTGTTGGTGGCCTTGCAGCTACTTCTGTGACTTTCCAAATGTATTCGGTAGTGGTGTGTATTTGTTGGTGGTATATATTTGTTTGCTGTGTTGCAAGAACTTTTGACGTGTTGAAGAGCTCCCCTATAATTAGACTTACAATTTCCATGTTATGATGCATTAAAAATATTGGCCAAGATAAGATAGGCATCTTGTTATTAGCAGCTAGAATTTTGTTATCCCTGTTATACCATCTTGTAAGAGATGATAAAATTGCAGTGAAAGCGAAGCAGGATGAGGGATCTGCATCGGTGTCTGGATGAGAGCCATTGCAGGATTTACTGTCAGTAATTCATGAAGTGCCAGCTCTCCTTTCGAGGCAAGTGGTAGTGGATGCAGAGCTTTAGTCTTTTCCTCGTAAGGTTTTGAAGTGCCTAGAAAACTTGGAGGAAGGGTGTTTTTCACTTGTGCTATGGCAGTCTCTTCAGCTGGACTTGTGGCATCCTGTCTGCCTAAACTAGCGTTGCAATTTTCATTTGATACCATTATTTTATGCTTGGAGTGTTGTTCCATGGTACGCAGTTTCAAGAATTCAAATATTTCGTCTTGGGTCTGAATTTCATTGTGATTGTGGCTTGTGTGAAAATTGTAGGCTAGTTTTCTTTTTGGATACAGGTGTTATATTAATGTTCAGTTCAATACTGGAAAGGCATAAGGCAGAATGCAGGAAATACCAGTCTAGCCAGACTGACGCTGAGCACATACTTCTACCTATGCTGCTAAGTGTAATTCTAGCTAAACCTGCAGTAATGCTGCTTCTTCGGGTTGTGTTGTGCTAAAAGGCTGGGAGCTAATAAGATGTGGTTGGGGAGGGTCTTGTGTTTGGGGGAAGAAGGAGGTCTGAGGGAGTAGTTGAGGTTTTCTATTCTCAGTTTTGTAACTGGGCTTGTCTTCCAGCAAGAGCTTTTGGGTTGTGGTTCCAGGTAGCTGACTTGCCATGCAAGAGATGGAGCAGAACTTGGAAAGTTCTCTCCTAAAGAGATGCTTAAGTGATGACTGCAACTACCTGGGACTGTTTCGTACTCTGGCCCAAAACCTGTGCTCAAGAAGCAACTGCTTTAGTCCCTTTCTCTTATGGTGTCCCCCCGCCTTCTCCCCCAAGCTGTCCACATTTTCTGGTCGTCTCCATAGCCAGTGCTCCTTTCCCCGTCCCCTCTTCCCACCTGTCCTCACCAGCGGCTGGTATCAGCCAGGAATCCTTTACAGAGGTCTGTATCTCACGACATACCTCACTTGTGATGTGTAAGTGATTATTGCTGCTAGGTGTGAGGCTGCTGGTAAAGACATCATCCTGACCTGATGAATTAGCTGGGAAGTAGCTACAGCCCAAATTATCTGTGAGCCATCTGAGTAAGAATATATGTTTAAACTGCAACAGAAGGATGTTGTCTTCTAAAGTTGTAATAAAATTGAGTGGGAATGCTGTGTGCCGTGCACATTGGGTACCAGTGTTGAGGAGCTCCATGCCTCACATCAGCAGCAGCTGCTGTGTGAAACAGTTGAAATCTTTTTCTCTTGTTTGCAGCCCCAATCAGTACCTTGCTGAGGTTAACCTTATCTCGTTCACTGGGGCAAAGGCCATTAGAGCTGGCAGGCTAACTCAAAAGATACTAAGAAGTGAAAATAGCACATGATTTTAGAGCACTGGGTCAAGGTATACTGTGTCCAAACAGCACTGCCAGCAGCAGGGTTCAATCAGTAACTACTCCCGGGACACGTGCTCTTTGCAATGCTGGTCTTCCAACAGTGATGCTTCAGTGGTTCTTCTTGGGCAACGTACAGTTGAGGGAGGGGTATGGTTGCAGAATGGTTCTGGAAGACTGCCGCCATCACTCACGAGCAATACAGTAGAACTGGTTGGTGAGTCGTTAAAAAGTTGAAGAGTTCAGTGTTCATTTACTGGAGCAAAGGGTAACAGACCTTAAAATTACTTTGTTCTGATTGTTGTGCATCTGTGGAGTCTGTAAATAAGTAGTATTGCACAACCAAGGTAGTTTTCCCTTGGAAATTTGATATTGAAGTTCACTTTGGTGCCTGGTTCAAGTGATTTTCAGCATAGCAGCTCCTAACATTGCTTTAATAGAGCAGACAGAAAAACAAGCTGGTAATCATTGCCATGTTTTAAGGACCAATGTATTTCTACCTGCCAGTGCCATAAGCTTTTGGCAGAACAGTGCAAAACATGTTAAAACCATGAACTTTTCCAAGTAACGTCTCTACCTCAGTGGCCTGAAAACAACGTTTTTAACTGGGGACAAGTATGCGAGTGTTGGGAAAGCCAAGCGTTGCACAGCCTGGTGCCAAAGTACGGTGTGAGGTAGATGAGAGGAGATGGGTAACTCGTAAGCGCAGGGTGATCAGACAGAAAACAATGACTGTAAATCACCAAGGCAGATGTTTGGCTAGTTAGATTTTAGTTCTGTTGCTGAAGATGTCTGGCTCCAGTAGCTGATACAAAGAGGATTCTTTGTGAGTAGGCAAGTCTTTATTAATGCCGGATTTGTACTGGGAGTGGTATTTGTTTTCCTGGTAAGTGTCATCATATGAAGAACAGGATAACCTCTGAAACCTTTGGCCAATCTGAATTTGATAACGATCATTTGCTGCACATTTCCAAGGTGCCAGCCGTGTTCTGCTGAAGCTTTCTGGCTGGATTAGCCTCTGTGATTGTCTCAGAATTGCCCAAGCTTTCTTTAATCTATAAGGAAGTACAGCTTTTGTTGAATAAATATAGATTTAATTATAAATGTTAATTATGATTTTCAATGCAAATGATATTGATAACTATACTAAGTTAAATCCATTACAGGAGTGTTATGGATTGGTAGCGCATTAGAAAGCCACGATTCTGAAATCTGCATCTGTAATGATGCATAGTTGATGGTGTTGGTAGGATTTATTGGGGCACGGCACTGAGTGCTGGTGCCTGTGCTGCAGGTGGCGTGAGGCTGGAAGGGTTTGGGGAATGAGTGCAAGAATAGCGTTGAGGACTATGAAATCTGATGTAAGGAGAGGTTCTTCAGACACAAACCCACAACCAGATTTATTAAAGGAGAGGTTAAGAAATGACATGAATACAGTTACAAATTGGGAAGAGGTGCATTTTGTTTGCTCCCACGACCTTCAAAAACTAATAATGATGAGATGAATTCATAAGACAGTCCAAGGGTTGGCAGCTAAAGTTACGCAAGGGCCGATGAGAGCGCAGCCTGTAGGAATGAGCATCACCCACCTCTAGAAAAACTTCCAGTACTAATTCAAAAACTGGATGATCTTCCATGAAATAAGTGGTGGTTCAGTTGAGTTTTGCCACGGAGATCTGGGAGTGGAAGGCCCCTGATGGTGTTGTTTGTTCAGGGCACAGTTTTTAGTGATCCCCCAACCTTAAGACGCACATGAGGGTGTAGTTGTAGCGTTGAACTGTTAATAGTCTGAGGGCCGTGAGATTCCTGGAGCCAAAGGCTTAGTGCTAAGGAGACAGAGCTGGCAGACCAAGCGAAACGTGGGCGTCCCCGTGTGCAGGACCGCAGACGGGGTGGATGGCGGAGCTGGGACACGCAGCAGCTGCGGGGGCAGATCTTATGGGGTGGTGTTCCGGTACAAATTAAAAAAAAAACAAAACCCAAAACCTAAGAGGAAAACACACTATACTTAATTATTTGTCATTAGGCAGCAAGGGGGGTTAATTGTTGGGGTCAGGGTGAATCTTTTCATTTTGTCCTTTTTAATAGAGATTAAAAGCTAAAAGTTTCCATCCCTAAAACAGCAGAAGGGGCCCTGTGGGAGCTGTTTGAATAACTAAGCTCAGGAGGGGTTGGCCTCGCATCAGGAGCCTCGGTTGCCTCCAAATTCCTCTGCTGTGGGGCTGCAGCACCTCCTGCCCTCTGCCAGCGGGCTGCTGGGTGAGCCTGGCGGGACCGGCAGAGCTCTGGGAACTCCTCCAGTCTCAGCAGGGCACTGAGGTAGGGAACGAGGCATCCCTGCTGGGTTTTGTCCTTTCTTCTAGTATTTACACACTTTTTTCCCCCCCAGAGAACCAAAATAAAAATAAGACTCTCTCAGTAATAGCTGCTGGTATAGATACAAAAATAACATGAGTTCTGTTTCAAAAACATCAGACTGAAGTGGGTGGGAGATTGGAAACTGTTGTGGTCTTCATTTAATAAACATCTTGTTCCTCTCTTTTGCTTTCCTTTTGGAAATCTTGGTTTGTTTGGTGTGCATTTCAGTTTGTATTCCAAAGTTTATAATTGACGTAAGTTAGGTTCCCAATGGGCAGCAAACAGTCTCCAGTCTCTCAAAACCATATTAAAATGTAATAAAGGAGGAGGGTTTTTTTTTTCTATATTCTTGTTTGTATACCTCAATTTCTCTTAAATTAGAAATGTGATTTTTTTAATGGCAAACTTTACCATATGCAGGGAAATCGAGTTTGGGGTCTATTCTCACTCCTTCCAAAACCAGCAGAACTGCAGCAGTTTAAGGGGCTGCAGAGCCTTTGAAAGGGAGCTGAACCAAGCACGGTATGAAATTATTAGTTACCATCACTGATATGTATGTGTAGGGGAAATACCGCAGGCGTTGACTGTGTAAAGAAAGCCACACGGGTCACACCTGAAGGTGGTGTTGAGGCCTTAGGGTGGTCGTTTCTGAGACGGCTCAGGGCGAGCGGCTGTTGCCCGCTGCTGCCGAGCATCCCTTCCCCTTATTTAATGGAGCTGCATCTGTGCCAGAGGTTAGTTATTCTGTTGTGGAGGTTTTCTGTCCAAAGGGTACACTTTCATCTGGGCTAAGCCAAGGCGTTTAGAAGAGGGACGGGAAATCCTGTTTATTAGAAGACTTTTATGTTCTCTCTCCCCACAGTGGAACCTCGTATGTGATGACGACTGGAAGGGACCCCTGAGCACCTCCCTGTTCTTTGTGGGCGTCCTGCTTGGATCTTTCGTGTCAGGACAGCTTTCAGACAAGTAAAGTATATACACCAGAGCTGCTGGCTCTTTGTTTGATGCTGTTTTGTAAGGAATTATTGTGTATGTGAAGTTTGCTATAGGTGTCTTCCTGCAACTACTAACATGTCTTTGTTCTGTGACTGTCTAATCTGAATGTACACAGTGTATAGAATAAACGTCCTGAAGTAGAATAGAAAGTTACAAAGATTGTTAGTGAGTGTTACCTTTATCCGTTTATTTTTTTCAGTGAAATCTCTTCTGGAGAAAACTGTTGTTATGCCAGAAAACAGGTGCAGGAGAGAAGTTTCATCTGGAAAAATCAGAACAATAACATTCTCTTCTAATTACTTTGGACTATGTTCAGAGAGTTCCCTGAGGCTTGTTTTCCTTCTGTTTGAAGTCAGATTTAAAATTCTCTTTTTGTAAACACCCATAGCTTCTCTTCCTTATCATCAAATACAGCATCTAAGTCCAATGACCTGTGTTTGTGGAAGCTGCAAAGCATGAATGCCGTTCAGCTATACTTTGGAGAAGGGAGGCTTTCTTCTTTAGGGATTTCTTTTTCTGTGTTTGTAGTCCCAGAGTACACTGGCTTTCCCTTTTATCAGTACAAACATGAAATAATGGAAGACACCATGGATTTTTGTGATGTTGACAAGTTGTTGGGTTTGGTTTTTTGGTTTTTGTTTTTTCTTTTAAAGCTCAATTTTTCTGATCATCTCTCTGTGAATTGCTGTGCTGACTTCTTGATTCCCAGAGAACAATATGTGGTCTTCTAATTTGCTGATTTACTTGTAGAGTTTCTATTTCTTTGAAACATAATCAGTATGTCTTGTAGATCCGTTCAGGTCCTTTACGTGGTTTCCTGTTCATCAGGTTGGATCAATCTTGAGCTTGGAGACAACGATCCTTAAAGATCAGCCAGCTCCTGCTGACTTCTCTCCAGAGCCCTATGCCATGGGATTTTTCCCAGCAGATCCCTGATCAGGCCAGCATTTGTTCTCCCTGTGATCCTGCCTTCTGCCTTGTTCTTCCCCTCTCAATCCTGCACTTCGCCACCACACAGCCAGCAGCCGCGGCTGCTGCCGGCCTTTCCATCCCCAAACAGTTCTCCCTTGTTTGCAAGCACGATGTCCAGCAGTGTCTCCCCTTGCCCCCTCATCGGACATCTGTGTTAGGAAGTTGTTGCTGATGCACTTTGGAAAATGCTTGGGTCTTGTCCCTCCAGCAGGTATTGGAGTGGTTGAAGTCCCTTTGAAGTGCCTTTGAACATAAGGCTTCCTCTGGTTGTCTGAAGAAGGCCTAATTTACTTCTTTCTGATCGGGTGGTCTGCAGCGGATACCCACAGCAGTGCCAGCATCGGGCTGCCTGCTAATCCTGGCCCATAAGCTCTCGGCTGGCTCCTCATCCCTCCCCAGGCAGAGCTCCGTGCCTTCCAGCTGCTCTCTCGCAGGAGGGGTGATTTCCCCTCTTTGCTGCAGGGATTCTCCCACCACTTCATCCTGGTGCTGCCGCAGGGCTTGTGTGCTTCGTTCCACAGAGCTCACAGCCCCTCGTCTGCAGTGAGGTGTCTTCCATGGTGGCTAACCAGCAGGTAAAGCAGGAGCTGTTCCGCTGCCAGAAGCCACGAGTTTCCTACTTTTGCCATCGTGGGAGTCTCCTCCCGCAGCTGCTTCACATGGTCACCCAGATCCTCACCAGGTGCAGTTGAGGAGGCCATCAGTGCAGCTCATCCGGTTCCTCTCGTAGCCTCTGAACCACAGCTAGCTCGTGGTCAAGAGACCGAGTGGATCCAGCACCCCATGAGCAGACTGCTCCAGCGAGGCTGCGCGCGGTGCTTTGCTGCTGCCGTCTGCCCGTCTGGTACAGAAAGTCCTGCAGCATCCCTGGCTGGGCGAGACAATGAGACTGACAAAATATTTTGCAGGTTCAAATTCTGTTCTTAATGTGTTGTGATCTACCTGAGGGTTGTGGGCCCAACTGTAGACCTCCTGGTCAAGCCTAACTTCGGAGTGGGGTTGTGCAAACCTGCGCTCAGCAGATGTCCTGTCACAGACTGCAAAGTCTGCTGCGGTGTGGGGCTGCCCAGGCCGGGACAGCGGCACTGGCTCTTAGAACAGCTTGATGAGTTGGGTTTAGTTTAATTTCTTTTCTCTTTTTAATATTTCATCAATAGAATTGCTAGAGTCCGCTGAATTCGTTCATTTTTTAACCAAGTGGAATGAAAATTGCAGCGTGGGATCACTTACTGATAATAGTGTCTTACAAACCTGAGTTTTCCCTCTCTTTCAGAAGCTTTCCTTTTTTTCTCTTTTTTTAACATGCTGATCTGTGTCATGAACTGTGTGCTCCTTAGAGGAGAAGCAGCATCTAATACTCCTGAATTTTAAATAACTTGCTCCTGATGATTTGTCTCCCTGCTCATCCTGTCAGTAAGAAGGGAATGGTGTTCCAGCACATACTTAAAGGCAACTTGACTAGCAGAACCTTGGAATATTATTTTCTCTTGGCCAGTGGATGTTTTAATGTGTTTAGAATACTCGTGCTTGTGTCACATTTCCTGAACCTCTCCTTTTTGCGGATGTTTTGTATCTCCCTAAGTATGCATACGAGTAATCTTATTTTTCTGTTTCTGAAGATTTCATTCATGCTGTTGTATAATCATCTCTTTTTGTTTTGTTCTGTTTTGTTTTTTATCTGTCCGTGGAAGGTTTGGCAGGAAGAATGTGCTGTTTGCGACTCTGGCAATGCAGACTGGCTTCAGCTTCATACAGGTCTTCTCTACCAGCTGGGAGATGTTTTCAGTGTTCTTTCTGCTGGTCGGCATGGGACAGATATCTAACTACGTGGCAGCATTTGTTCTTGGTATGAAAGTCCTGCTGGGCACAGTGTGCATTCTTCAGTCTTGAGCTTTTCCTGCTCCTTTTCAGTACTGGCTTGGGGTTGATTTGTTTTGCCAAGCAACGCTGGTAAGAGTGTGTCCTCACCACGAATGGATAACTCATGGTCTCCGTGGAAGTTTCTGGTTGATAGAAGTGCTATCTGAATTAAATCTGTGGCTTACCATCCTAAAAAGGCAAAAAAAAAAAAAAAACCCAGAAATTAATTATTCAAAACAACATCTGTCTTCCAGTTGGAAAAATAAGATGTGATTTTTCAGGGATGTGTTGTCAGTTTTGGGCCCTAAATATCGATTTGATATAAAAACTTGTGAAAATAAAAAAAAAATCAAGTAAGCGTTATAAAATCTCCTTGAAACAGGCTATAGTAAAAAATTAAATGGCATAATGATTCCTGCTTGGTATATTTTCAGTTTAACTTAGACCATCTTTGATCAGATGGGAATGTGAATTACCTTATGAATCTAAGACTTTTTTAAAAGTTAGAGTTGTTTTAATTAATATTATTTGCAGTGGCCTCACTGTCCAAAGTACGAACTGTTGACAAGGAATTCCTTTCGGGCAAAAGAAGAGCAGTTTAGCTGTGAAGCCAGTGTTTAGCTAACCTCCCTGCAGACAGCCTGCTGCAACTTCTGTAATCTTCTTCCATTTCTGTGGAAGTGAGGAAGATTCTCTCTCTTACAATGTCTCTTGATTTGCAGGTCCCAAAGTGTTTCAAAGGGAAGCACTGACCCCTGGTAGTGCGTTAATTCCACTATCAGTAGCCTGGCCCTTGTTAGTGACCCTCCACATGTCTATGCCAAAAGACTGCACTTCTGTGTGGACAGGCTGAGAGGGTTGGGGCTGTTCAGCCTGGAGAAGAGAAGGTGCTGGGGAGACCTTAGAGCCCCTTCCAGTGCCTAAAGGGGCTCCAGGAGAGCTGGGGAGGGACTTTTGACAAGGGCATGGAGTGATGGGACGAGGAGGAATGGCTTCAAACTGGAAGAGGGGAGGTTTAGATTAGATATTAGGAAGAAATTTTTCACTTTGAGGGTGGTGAGACAGTGTCCCAAGTTGCCCCGAGAAGCTGTGGCTGCCCCATCCCTGGAGGTGTTCAAGGCCAGGTTGGACGGGGCTTGGAGCAACCTGGGCTGGGGGGAGGTGTCCCTGCCCAGGGCAGGGGGTGGAACGAGGTGATCTTCAAGGTCCCTTCCAACCTAAACCATTCTATGATTTTTGGCTAATAGTGAAATAGTGCTTTAGAAGGTGATAGAGGTCTGGAACCTGATTTAGGCATCTCTGAATCATCCTTTAAAGAAGCTGGTCTCTCGCCATAAGCTGGAGAGGACCCTATAGAAATCGAGTTAAGTGTTGTTAATGTTTTGTAGTATGTTAGATGGTTTTAGCTCCTCAAGTAAAATGGGTGATTCTAAGGACATAGAATTATAGAAGTTTTAGCTACTTCAAGCTGCAGAAATACTGTGTGGGCTGGTTCTCTTCGTGTTATATTTACCTGGGTTGGTGCAGGATCACTGCATGAAGCCGATCTGTGGTGCCTCTAAAATGGGATGGCAGAGCGCGCTATATACTGTAACTACCCAGTGCGGTATATTTCAAAGCCACTCGTTAGAGGTATTTTTGGTAAGTTACTTGGTCGTGATTAGGTTAAAATACTAATCCTCACTCTGTTGTTTTGAACAGGCACAGAAATTCTTGGCAAATCAATCCGTGTGCTGTTCTGCACGCTAGGCGTTTGCATATTTTATGCATTTGGCTACATGTTGCTGCCACTGTTTGCTTACTTCATCAGAGACTGGCGGATGCTGCTGCTGGCGCTTACTTTACCTGGGCTGCTCTGCATCCCACTTTGGTGGTGAGTATAACTAATTTAAAAGACCATAGTCTTTACAAGGTCCTGTCTGCAGATTTTTAAGACCCAGACTCAAAGCCAACCGGCCTTTACCAGTGAAATTCATGAATAGGCAGGTGAAGAATGGACATTGTGTTCTTTACTCTTCCCAGTTGCTTAGCTGCAAGTCCACAGCTTTGAGGGTGATCCGACTCATGCCTGAAAAGCCTATTCTTCATTTTCCATAGGCTTCCATAAAATGAAGTGAGGCACATGCAAAGGAAAAAAAAAAAGTCACTAAACCTCATCCTTCTGCATCAACTGAAATCCATGAACTTATAACAGAAGGACTGAGCTAGAGGCAGAAGGAGAAACCAGTTGTTTTGGGAACCTGGGAAATGCTGGGGTGACATAGATATGGCAAGCTACAAAACACTGCTTGCACATCTGTGAGACTTCTGTGTTTTCTTCTATCGTTAATGAAATTCTTTTATGTGGCATGTAAAGTTTAAATCGTCCACATGGTGGTGGTGTTTCCTCACTCACTAGCATTTATGCATGCGATTCCATCCAGCTTCTTACAAAGTTGAATGACTCAGGCGAATTCTGCTTTCTGCCTTGCCTTTGTATGACAGTACTTACAGTTAGCAATTTCGTAAGTGTTATTCTCTAAGGATATGCCTCTTAATGTACAGCGTGCTGCTTGTGTACTCACATTTCTCAATATGTTTAATTAAACTGTTTTCCCATACTCAGGAAAAAAGAGCAACCAAAACCTTCAGAGTTATTGCTTATTTCTTTAGTATTTCTAAAATCCACAAACGCATTTTAGTCCGTTCGTGTTCAGTACGCTAGTCTGCTCTTGTAAATCTGATTTTTGTTGTCATTGCTTTACTGCCTGCAAGCTATGGCAAGTTTTGAGCTCTTCATGCCTGGAACAATGTATATTGGTGCCTGCAGCAGTGCTCTCTGTGGAAATGCAGGCTCATTATTCTGAACCCTTTTTTTCAGGGTCATTCCGGAATCTCCGCGGTGGCTGATCTCCCAGAGACGATTTCAAGAGGCAGAAGACATCATCCGAAAGGCCGCAAAAACTAATGGCATTACAGCCCCAGATGTTATATTTGACCCTAGTGAGGTGAGATTTGTTCAGCAGTGCAGTTATTGCTGGACCTATTAATAAGCATGTAAAGGGATTAATTTCCGGATGTGTGAATTGAGTTATGGCGGCAGTGGGTTATGTACTTCTCAAATGGGTAAAAGGTCATCCTTTTCCTGAAAAGCTGAATACCCTTTCCTCACTTCATTACGATTTGCAAAGCCCTTGCTGTCCCATTCCCATGGGAATGCCAGCATGCATTCTAATGCAAACATCTTTTTGATCCAGTTTACAGCCACCTTTTTCCTTTTAAACTTTGAGTTTTGGGGGAAGGTAATGAATTTGAGGTACTTGCTGCTTTGTGATTTTAAATTCTTGCACTGAACAGTTTTTATGCTTGTGCAGCCTGATATACTTCTATAAAAGTCTAACACAGGACTAATCCTGGCCAGTGGCAGTATAAAGAATGTCATTCTAGTTCAATTCCATGTTCAACTCCCAATTTCTACTCCATGTTAAGGAGAGCAAAACTTGAGCTCCTTTCGGGTGGTGTAGCTCGCAGTATTTCTTCTTCCCCATCCGTTTCTTCCAACATGTTCTTGTTTCCTCTAGGCATCCCCCATTTGTCTGAGCTGTTGGTGACCTTAAGATGTAGAAGCAATTCCACACTCGCTCAAACATGACCTCCAAAGGTCAGACAGACAATCTGTTTACATAATCCAGGAGAACGGGCACCTCTGTAGGCAGATCTGTAGAGTCTGTCTGGGCAGTTGCCTAATTCTGGTTAACAGTCGACATTGTCTTGTCGTTTACATGAAAATGCCCTGGATATTCACTTGCTTACAAGGCCTCTGTACCAGCCGAGGAAACCGGTTAGCCATTAAGTGGTGGTGTGTTTGCTATTGGGATTGAAACGGGCCTCACTTGGGTTGAAGTTAGCTGAGGTGCAAACAAAGCTGTTTGTCCAGATTTATTTGTAGATAGTAGAACAGCCGTCCTGGTCTTGCTAGAACAGAGTGAGAATGCCAGGAAAACCCGGACCTTCTTCTGATAACTTTTGCCTTGGATTTTTATTAGAGCACTCTCTTTTTCCTTTTTTTTTTCCTCCTTCCTTCTTATGCTGTAGGCATGAAAACTCACCCATTGCCAGCACTACAGCAGGGGAATGAAAAATAATAAGGTCTGGCTCCAACATCTGCTTACGGTCACTGTCGCTGGAATCCTGTCTCCCATTCTTAGAACGTAATATTGATGTTTGCCGTCTCTGAATGGAGCGGGATTGCAAAGCTGCAGAAGGCAGGGGCAAGAGCAGGGATGTTGCCCCGGGGAACACTGGAGCGGGGGAAATGCTGAGTTCTGCAGTAGGGTGGGCTGGAGTACACAGATAAATCATTGCATGTCAACTTTCAGAAGCACCGATTAACATTCTGACACGGAAAGAAAAATGAGCTTGATGAGCAGGCACTGTTTAAATGCAGTACTCCTGTCCATCTTTTTACTTTTTAAGGTAAAAGTAATGCTGTAACCAAAAAATCTGTGCAAAACTTTTATTCATCAGTGATGTGATTACGCTGTTCTTGTGTCTGCTTGCTGGAGAGCTGTAAAGCAGAAGGCTCGTAGCTTCTCTTGAGTGTTTAGGAAGCATGTTTATGCTGCAGAGAGGTTCTTAGGAATCCTGCCAGCCCTTAGCCTTTGTGCGGTTGGAACATGAGTTCTGGATGGAGGAGCAAACAGAGCTGGTCTTTGGAGTATTCCTCGAACCCGTGCAGCTGGAGAGCAGCATCTGCAATATTTAGGCTCTAGAGATTTCAAAACCAGTTAGGATCCAGCAGGTGACTAGTCACAAACAAGCTGCAGAGCATCAATAGGGCCTGGTTGGCTGAATCATCCCGTAAGAAGGGAATAAAAATGTTTGGATTATGGGTTTAACTTCAAATCATCGTTTTACCCTCCCTGCCCTTTTCATAGCTTCTTGTTCTAGCCTGTCCTGTTAAGGATTATGCTGTCTGCTGATCCAGCTCCTAAAAGGCAGGGTCCTTTTCTCTCCTCAACTGTGACTCTCTGAATGTTACTGTTCCTGATTTTGTTTTGTGGTTTGTTTGGGTTTTCTCCTTTTTTTTGTTTCCTGTTTGCTGGTTTCTTGGCAACGAATAGTGGCAAAACTGGAGAGTGCTTAGGAAAGATCATGTGATTTATGAGAACGGGCTGTGAGCTGTAAAGCTGACTGCAGTTGGTGTGGTGGGAGGTTTGGCTTCAGGCAGAACGAAAACTCTCAAATGTAAAGAACTGTTTGCTTTTCCTAGAAAATGAGGATTTATGAGAGCAAATACACTGACGCTCGGCATGCACAAGCAGCAGGCAGCTATTATATCCTCCAGGTCTTCAGAACAAGATTATCACTCAGAAAAAAATTTCACCTGACTGCAGGGGTTACATAAACTTCACGTTCCCTTTAGCTCAGATACAGTTTACAAGATATTGATAATTACAACATTATACACTCGAATGTATGTTTTGAGGTGAGACAAGAGTTAATGGCCCTAAATCAGTGTCCAGCAACTAACTGGCCAAAAAAAACATCACTAACTGAATAGGGAAGAGAAATTGATGAGGAATTAAGTTACAGTAATGGTTGCTTTTGTCTCTTTATTGCTGTGTTGCTCCTGCAATACATCCACCTACTTCTGCTGGACCAGCCTGATGTTTCAGGGGAAAAAAGTATTGTAGGTTGAACTAATACAGAGTAGAGGATGATGTATTAGACCAGGCGGAAGGAGTTCAGAAAAGTTTAAAGGAGTGAGTAATTGTATTGTTTTGAAGCTGCAATCATAGTTTACTTTTGTTGATAATCATTTGCACATACCATGAAGGAGTACACAGTGCCAACAAAAGGCATTCAGTGTTTAAACACGTTAAAATTTAATTTGACATTCTCGGGTCATGCTGACTTAAAAAATCAAGGGGGGGAAGTAATCTTTGTATACAGTTTATTGTGCTTGCACATAATAGAGGTCTGTCAGGCAAGAGTGATCTTCTGGTTAGAGAAGTCCTCGCTTGAATATTGTGAGGTGTCTTGGCAGCTTACAACTCAAAAATTGTTAAAATTAAAAATTGTTTCAGTATCACCTTTTTTCATTTGATAATTTGAGCTGCTAAGGTGGATGCTTGTTTCTTTCTTAGTTAGATTTCTAATTGTTGATAGAGTCACAAATTCAGATAAAGTGTCCTAACAGAAAAAAAGAATCTCCGTGGCAGATTGTAAGATCAAAATCTTGTTGATGTTCTTACTATAAAACTGTTAAAAATACCATCAAATTGATGAGTAAGTAGCCTGGGATAAATCCGGGAAACATACCATCTTTTGCAATAACAAAAATATGACATGTCTAGAAAACTGTGGTTCTTCAGGCATATAGTGTTGTTTTACGAGAGCTGGTAGTTTTAATCAATGGAACTTGTCCTCTTAAATCACCTTTTACATGTTTTGAAAAATCTCTCCCTTGTTACTCCTTGTTAGGGGTCTAAATTAAAGTCCTAAATTAAAAAACAAACTAACAAAAAAACCCCAAAACTTAAATTCTTTCCTTTTCTACAATCTTATCGGCATAAAACTTGTTTGAGTGCTTCATGGATGAATATCTTTGCACTGTTTACATGGAAGTGGTTTTATTTTGAGGACCTGGAAAGTTTCATGGGGAAAGTTTGTTGTCTTTTTGCTTATATTCTTAGAAGATCGCAAAACCAGACTAGATAATGATGGGGACTTTTCAGCTCATTAGCCAGTTTGTCTCAGTTTAAATACGTTACTGTTAGGTCCAGCATGAGGAGTCATTTACTAAATCTGTCCTGCTGCAATTCAATCTTGTTATTTCTTGCCATGTCTGCAGTGGACATAGAGCACGTTTCATCTTTTTTTTTTTTTTGCTGGTCCTCAAAGACCATTCTTGGTCTTTTAAGGCTCCCTTGGTCTTCTGGCCCTTAAGCTAAATAAAGCCTCTATATTTACAGATCGCATTTTTCAATGTCTCAGCATCTGTGTTGCTCTCTTCTTGTCTGGGTGCAGTGGATTTGTGTGACCCTCAAGGTGTACTGCTCAAAACTGGATGTAAGAACTCTGCCAGTAGTAACATATACATCGTGAATTAATGCTGCTGTTTTATAACTCAAGTATAAAAGTAACAATAAGCAGTTGCTTTGTGGAGCCTCAGGCAGAGAAAATGATTACAAATTTCAGCCTAAATTTTAAGTGACTTTAAATTAGGGAGGAGCAACTACGTGCACAGGTAGTTGGCTCTTATGGCTTATATGCGTTTGGTTAAAAGTAAGGCACCTGTTTCAGCTCAGCAGCATATCAAAATACTGATGTATAAGTTGGGGGGGACTTATTTGCACAGTAATTCTGCTTGCAGGAAGTTAATGTTCCCATGGCTGGTCTGTTTGTTTGTTTGTTTCCAGCTGCAAGATTTGAATTCCCAGAAGCAACAGACGTACACCATTTTGGATCTAATGAAAACACGAAATATCCTAACTATCACCATTATGTCAGTGATTCTTTGGTAAGCAAGTGTGGTTTGGGAGTATGTAAGCACAAAAGCCGCAAAACAATTAAAAACTGCTCTTTGAACACTAAGGTATTCTGAAGATATACAGACAAAACCAGCTCAAAACCCAATGACCCGCTGGCTGAAGCAACAAAATTCTGGCGATGTAGGTTCTTCGTTTCAGTAACAGTCTAGAAACACATCTGGATTGTTATTTCTTTCTGAAGCAGTCAGGCGTGTCCTGAACGGAGCAAGAATCAGATCAGCTGGCAGTGATGCGTGGGAATCCTGCCTGATATTGGGCCTTGGGGAGTCCTCATCTGACTGTAACAAAATCCTTAAAGAGGAATGAGTCATGCCCTGTCCTCCAGTCGGAGAACTGCTGCCCAGGGGTCTGAACACAGCATGCCTGACTAACCGGTGGAATCTTCCCATCTCTCTTGTGTTGTCTCTTAAAGGGATAAAGCTGTCTTTGAAGTTCTAATCTGAGATTTCCCTAGATTTCCCTGCTAGCTCCTCTGTCTACCTGCAGTCTTCAGCTTGTTTTTGCACTAGCCGAAGCCATGCTTTATGCTCAATTTGATTAAACGGTTGTCATTTTCTTTTACTGGAATTCTCAGTGAAGCTGTAATTGCTCAGAAGAGAGAAAATGGAGAGGGTAACTTATAGCCTTCCAGAGGCTATAAAAGTGAGCTTTAATTAGTGCGTGTACCTACAGTGTCCTAACCAAGAAGGTCCCTCAAGCGCTTTGGAGCTAAGTCTGTTTGCTGCCTTATTGAACAATGTTCCTGTGCTTTAGTGAGGCAAAGCCTTGGAGTTCAGTCCACTGAGCTGCCAGCGTGTACAAGCTGATGTGGCTTTTTGGGTTAAAGGATGACTTGGCTAATATTTAAGTCAGATTCCTTTGCCCGTCACCAAACACAGTGCTACAAGTGCACTGAGAAAGGCACTTGAGCAGAAAACAGCTCAAAAAAGAAAAGTAATGCCGGTTCTTTGCAGAAATGTCAATACAGTTTCCATATACTGTTGTCTTAGCTTCAAGTCTAATTGCTGACTCTCACCTTTGATTGGAAGTGAGCTAGAGTGTTAAGCCTGCCCTGCTTCTAATCTGCATGGAGCAGGTCAGTAGCGAGTTCATAGGCACAGCTGATTTTGTGTGTTGTAGAAATCAAATGCAGAACCTGTTTGAACAGCATTTCTGGTAGGACAAGCATCTGAGAGAAACAGAGTGATGTGGCAGTATGTAATTCATTCCATATGCTGAAGGGCTTTTTGCCACATGATAAATGAAGTTTTATGATAGGCCAGAGTCAGACATATGCAGCTGACTTACACAATCTTAACTCCTCTTGCAGAAGAGTATTCAGTTGATTCGGGCAATTTCTCGACTATTTTTAGCTTGGGTGTCAGTTGCCTAACCTCCTTTTAATTCATTTCCCAAAATATAAAGCATTCTGTGCTGACTCACAGCAATGTTTTCCAACCCGTAGTTCTGCATTATGAATTGAAAGATCACATAAAAGAGGAGGATGGTTGCAGATAGGGGTGTATCACCTTTATATATTGCTGAGTGCTTTGTTGATGTGTAAGCAGCAGGCCTTTAAACTAATCCCTTTGCTGGGTTTGCATCAGGGAGGAGGAAGTTTGGCTGCTGGTCACCCTGAGATGTGTAAATACCCATGGAGCACAGGGCTGGGTGTATCGCACGGCATCGTGGAAAACACTGCGTAACTGCTTTTGAGAAGAATAGCTTGATCTGGCAGGGCACACACAGGAGCGGGGGGTCACCCTCAGCTGCATGACTTCACACCTTCCCAGGTACACTAGGCAGCTTATTTTGAGCAACTGAACCATGAAGGCCCTTCCCATGGGAACTGAGGAGGAGGAAGAGCTTTTCTTTGGTCAGTGATCCACTTTGTGCTGTGCAGTGATTTTTTTAATTTTTTTTTTGCTCCAGGTTTTGTTACAACATAGATGCTGAAGGAGATGAAGTGCTGAGTGCTCTGTGCCTCCCCATTGCACCTGGATGTGTCCTGATCCAGTGCCCGCTGTTCCTTGTTTACCACATGTTACTTGTTGGTTATTATAACCTTCTCTTCCCAGCATCTCCCAAGAGATGACAGGATTTGTCTCCGTGGCCAGTTGTGTGTTTACCTTACCATGTGGAAGCCAGCTCTCATCTGGCAGCGGCACAAATAAGATGGCAATGTTCCTGGCCACCAAGCTTTGTCCTGCTGACCTGCCCCGGGCCCCAAGCCATGCAAACGTGACTTGGATGCTGCCCAGCCAGCTTGGGGCACGGCAGAGAAAACCCGCATTGTTTGGGTCTGCCAGGATGCCACACTCCTCCTCTCTGACTTTATAGACGAAGCATGGAGGGTAGTGACCCAGGAACAGTGTTCTCCACCCAGAGCTCCCTTGTAAACATAACAAAAAGCTCCTGTAGGCCTCAGCAGCAGTAAAACTCAGTAGTGCAAACTTCCAGGCTAAGGCTATAACTACTAGTAATTAGAACTGTTGCATCACCGCAAGGTGACTGATCATCACATACTTCCCAGGGGTGACCTGAAATACAGAGGCATACGTGAGAAGTAGTCAGCCCCTCTCTGTCAGCATGACTAGCACAGACAAGTGTGACGTCAAAAAGTGCCAACTACCCAGAGCTTCCTTGCGAGCTCTGAATGAGAGAGGGATGGACAGTTGTGAAGTCACGTGATGGCATCAGAGAAGTATGACCTCTATAGCTGTAGGACCATCCAGCCCCTGTGACCATGGGCTTGTAAGCCTGTGTCTCAGCAAGGCTAGCCACGGCTCTGGAGTTACCTATTTGTGTTAATGCTGAATAGGGTATTTTTAATTTTTTTTAAAGTGTGTCTTATTCTTTGAATTCAAGAGCAACTTGCAAGATAAAAAGCATCAGCACTGTGTAATTGTTATCTTGCTCTTTCTGAACTCAGCACTTCAGCTGCTTCAGAGGTGAACGAATCTGGCAGATGCTGAATTTGCCTTACATAGTGATTTCTGTGCTTCAGAGATCTAAAAGAGGTTCATGGCAAACTCAGGAAGAAGATAAATTTGTCTGATCCTGTTTTTCTGCTTCTTTCAGGATGATAATCTCTGTTGGCTATTTTGGACTTTCTCTTGACACACCTAACTTGCATGGAGATGTCTTTGTGAACTGCTTCCTTTCGGCAGTGATTGAAGTTCCAGCCTACATCATTTCCTGGCTGCTGCTTCGAAATCTCCCTCGACGGTATTCAATGGCTGCTGCGTTATTCTTGGGAGGCTGTGTTCTTCTCTTCATTCAGCTGGTGCCTTCACGTATGGAATCGTTAGTTGATCTCAAATACGTATGATAGGTGAAGCGCAGTACCATGCACGGGGCAGATGTGGAGGAAAAGTGTCCTGAGGGGACTAAATACAGATATCCGTTCTCTGTCTTTGCCCCTTTTCTGTGGCTCTCAGTGCTTCTGCACAGGGAGCTCACGCAACATGTCCATTCAGATATGTTTTTAAAGGTGGGTCATTGGCTTTGTGGTCTGTTGAGATCAGCTCTGTAGTCCAGCCGTAATGAACATCCCTGGCAGGGTGCCCTGGTAAGGTCCTAGTGTAAAACCAGGACTAGTCCAAGCGGAATTTGGTGAGCGGAGGTTACCCAGAGGCTGCAGAACTCGCTTCCCAAACAGCTCTCAGTGACTGTCCCTTTATGGCTTGGTTAAACAGTTCTATTCGAGGGAGTCGTCGTGGAGGCGTTTTTGGTAAGGAAAGATGCTTGTACTGAATTAGTGTTGATAATTAAAATAATGTTTGGCAACTGGAAAGGAGGACAAAATACCATTTATTTGATATCAAAACATATGTATCTTTAGGTCAGTTAGATTAATAGGGTTATGGGCTCGTTACTGATAGTGAATATGATGGAAGGGTGTTGTTGCTTAGCTCTTGTTTACAAATCAAAGAAGAAAAGAGAATGTGCAAGAGCTGCCTTGCTTATTTTATGCAGATAATACGTGTTACATTCTCTTTTTTTTCCTTCTCCTGTCCTTTGAGTAAACTGGCACTGATACGGTCTGTTTTGATTTTCAAATCTAACTGTCCCAGTTAAAGTCAACCCAGCTTCCTATCATTAAGTTATTGACTTGTAGCTAGGAATGTTAATGAGAAACCAGAGGAGGAAACCAAAAATAACTTGTTTCGAATGTTTAACTTTGTTCACTTTATTGAAAAGGGATATGTGGCATTTTTTGCAATAGCAGAGATCTGGCCCCTGAAATCTGAGAGGACCTCTCCAGTTCTTGCTCCCTTCTCCTTATTTTTTGCTTGGCAGGAAGCCCCATCCTCAAGAGGAAATGAAAATATTAATCCTAGTAATTTAAAAAAATAAAAATAATGTTGCTCATGCTTGCAGACATGTTCCAGGCAAAACCGACACCAGATACTGGAATTAATTAGGCAGGAGTTATACAAACACAATGGAATTAAGAGATACCATGAATTGTCAGAGCTTTGTTGAAGTCCTTACTGTGTTTTGATTTCAGATATCCGTGCGCTATCTATTGTGCTGGTGATGTTAGGGAAGTTTGGGATCACATCTGCCTTTTCAATGGTTTATGTTTACACGGCTGAGCTCTACCCAACAGTAGTGAGAAACATGGGAGTTGGAGCAAGTTCCATGGCCTCTAGACTGGGCAGCATCCTCTCGCCTTACTTCGTTTACCTCGGTAAGTTAACTAGTGTGTGCGTGTGCCGGGGAGATGCCGGTGGCTGGGGAGCAGTGCCTGTTACCCCGAGCGGTGTCCTGCCTCTGGGGGTCCTCGGGCTTTTCTGCTCTTCTCCGTTTCCAGGTCCGGGTGTCTTGTGAAACTGCAGGGAACAGTGGGGCCTCACCAGCTCTGAGGAATGGCCGCAACGTAGAGAAATTGGGGTTTGTGCCCTGTTGAAGAGACGCTCTGAAGACTCACAATCTTATTGACTCAATAGGGACAGCTCTTATAGCTATTGTTTCCCAGTCTCTTCAGTTCCTGAAACCATATTTATAACAACGTGCTTTGAATGGTAGACTGTGAGGCGGGTTGGTTGGTTTGTTTTTTACTGAAAGCATACATTTTATGCGGATAAAGCCCTGTACCTAGGTGCAAACTTGATCAGGGACTTAGAGCTGATGCTAGATTTTTCTTTCTTTTTTTTTTTTTTTTTTTTTTTGGTGTGTGTGGTCTGCCAGGTGCCTATGATCGATTCCTGCCTTACATCCTGATGGGGAGCCTGACTGTGCTATCAGGAATTCTGACTTTATTTCTGCCAGAAAGCTACGGTATGCCTCTTCCAGACACAATTGAGCAAATGCTGTTGGTGAAAGGGTAAGTGTCGCCTTCTGGTCTTAACACATCTGTTCTCCGCTCTGAGAAGAGGAGCGGGCTTGCCTAGGTATAGTCAGAGGGACGGGCTGGTTTGGGTAGGGTAGTTAGTGCTCTCTTGAAGATATAAGAGCTTGGCTGGAATCCTGATACCTCTTCCCAAGTGTGTATGTTCGAAGGTACATCTCTCAGCTCCAAATTAATCATTTTATTCTGAGGACTGAATAAAAGTACATATGAGGAATGCATTTGTAAAAGTGTATTGCTTTATAAATGTATAGGGACACTTTGTAGGCTGTAATCTGTCTTTCTAGATTCTGAAAGTCATATAAGTGCTAGTGAAGGGCTGAACTCTTCCAATTTAGTTCAACTGACCTAAAAGGGCATTGAGAGCATCTGACCTTTTGCCACGGCTCGGGGTGAGGATGGCACGTAAGCCTACACCTGGTGTAAGAAGGGTTTGACAGAAGTGATCAGGATTTTAAAATTAGGAGGCTGTAATGTCAAATAGGGCTCAGGATATGAAAGATTTTCTTTTTTCCTCTGTTCTCTCATCTATTTTTTAAGTTTTTTTCTTTTTTTCTTTCTTTTCTTTTTTTTTTTTTTTCACCCAGATTAGAATACAGGCCTGCGTCTAGTAGCACAAGGGATTCTAAGGAGGAAGAAGAAAATCCAGAGATTTTTAAAAGCACAGCTTTTTGATGGAACTTCTGTGTACTTCCTGGCGGACTGAAAGTTAAATGGACTTTTCTTCTAAAATTCATTCTAGAAAGGGCTAGTGGCAACACTTTGTTTCCTGTAATTTTAACCTTATTTATTAATTTAAACACTGTGTTCCGTACATTCTCTTTTTATATGAACGTGAATACTGTATAGCCTTCAATGAGATTTTTCAGCCACAGTTGTTTTAATGCAGTAGTACCATAGAACAGTACCTGATCAATCCTGTGTCGTTTTACATGTATAGTTCAGCTGAAAGATACTTGAAAAGGAGTTGGAGGGCTGGCAGGCTGCCTGGATTCCTCAGTGAACCTTCTCCAGAGCTAATGGACATCAAGAAGTAAAAATTGCCAGAAAAAGCTGCTAATTGGTTTTGATTCCTTGACTTCTGTCTCTGGACAGGAAACTTATTTATTATAGTGAATGTTATGAGAATGTGCCTCCCTGTGGTCTTACTCAAATGACTTTGCACGTGACGAATTTGTTACCAAATTCAGAAAGATGCAAAGAAAGATTTTGAGAATTAATTCTAAGTGAGTACGTTTTAACTCAACAGAGCTTGAAAGGGTTGTCTTGCACAAAGTATTTGTAGCACTGAAGTTTTGCTCATAAAATTCACTTGATTCCAATGCTGATTTTCAACTGTACCCCTATGGTGACGTTGTTTACATCTGACCCTGGATGCGGCCAGCTTCCAGGCCGTATTTATTTCAAATGATGCAAAAGATTTCATCTGTGTGTGGAGGGAGCGGTGGTAGTTTGGGGTTCTTCCCTTTTGATGTGTGGTGAAGTTTTATGTCTAAATCGTTTGAATGTCTTCTGTGCCATTTGGATGATGGAAACGATCCTGCGGTCTTTGTTCTGTGCTTTTCACACGCGTGCACGTACACACGCACACAATTAATGTATTTAGAGATAAATTTTTGTGTTAACCTATGCCACTGCATTGACCTCATGGTGGAATGTCCTGAGAACAAGATTCAGAATATAGTTCTGACCGCTGGTTCTCGATTCTCAAGTGCCAACTGTACTATTGCTGGGAGGTCTGTTATTTCACTTAAATCATATAATCAGTGAATTGTTTTCAGATTGTTTTAAAAAAAGAAAAATAATCTTGTTGACAGTCTGCCAAGAAATTGTTCCTTGTGCCGTGGAAGCACCCGTGACATTACCTGTGTTTCTTTCAATGCGTACAATACATAGGTACACCCAGTCTGGTTTGTGCTATTCTGATTATACTTTGACAGCTGTGAGTGGTGAAAGATTTCTGTCTTGTGGCATTTGTTTGTGTTTTGTTCTGTCTTGTAGAGACTTAATAAACAGAACCTAAACCTTCATAGCCAAAGCTGCTGGGAGCCTTCCCCCACTGCCACAGCTGGGCCTGGAAGTTCTGCCTTTTCCTACGGTATTTAAATACATGGGTGGCATCGGCCGCTTCCAGTCTTTCCTGAACCAGTACCCCATATTCTGTCCTCGGTACCCGGCTCGCGTAGGGGGACTCATGCGCTGCTCTGTGCCCTCCAGACAGCTCGTCTTAAAAACAAGAAAGCAGAAAAAAATGTACAGACTATAGTGGTTTGGTTTGGTTTGGTTTTTTTAAACTCTTCCTACCAGTTTCTTGAGCGTTACGGTTTGCTCTGCTTTCCCTGCATTTTCTTACCTATTTGTTTAGTATTTTAGTTTTTGGATGCAGCAGCAAGTTAGCCAGTGTTACTGTCTCAGAGAATGATACCAAGAAACATAGTTTTGTCCTATTGTCAGCTCTTCCAAGGAGAGAAATCCCAATGTTTGGGCAGGTTCAGTGTCACCCCTGTCTAATAGGTTGATGGGCCCTTGGCAAGAGGGTTTAAAATGCAGTGTGTGATTTGCAGCTGGTGCAGAAATTGAGAATCTGGATTTTGCAAACCTCACTGCACATCATACAACAGCCTTGACATGAGCAAATACGTGTCAGGAGAGTGCATGTAACAGCCGGTCTCCCTTGCCCGAAAGACACAGTACAGTTTGTCAGGCTTGCCACCTTTTGTGAAGCATTCATTGCAAACTTCAGAATGCATTCTAAAACTGGGTGCAGACGTTGTTCTTTGTAAACCTTATTTCTAGGAACCACAACATTTAGAAGCAGCTTCTTCTTTTCTCTGTGTTGTAGAAGAACTATCTGATAACCGCAGGAATCCGAGACAGAACACATTGAACTGCAGCTTCCTTGTCATGAATTTGCCAATGTAAACAACCATCTCCCATAAGTCTCTTCCTGTAAACCGTTTCAGAAAATATCCTGAAATGTAAGATACGTGCTTGATACGTATCTAGGATGGAAATTCCTGCCCTGAAGCGCAGAGTCCATTTCATGTCTGATTTAGCTGTAATTTCTTATCCACTGTTTTATCCAGTGCCTTGACAGTGAGGCTTTTGTTCTTGAATATTTAAATATTCTGATATTTACTAAAGCTTTTTGTGGGGGGTTTTGTTGTGTTTGTTTGTGGGTTTTTTTTTAATCCAGCCAAACTGGGGAATTTTCTGCTTGTGACTAATACTACAAAACACAATGGCAATCTCAAAAAAATACATTTCTTCCCTTGCTCATCTTTTTTAAAAACAAAAAGTATGAGTCAGAAATGCAGAATTTACTTAATATAGCATCCTGGGTTATTTTGTATTTACTTTTTTATCCTACTCTTCTCAAGTTTATCTCTAAAACAAGGAGCTTGTTCTAGTGGGTAGGCAGAATCCAGCGAAGAGGTATTTCCAAAAGACATTGAGGGAAAAATTTGAATATAGGTGGGTGATCTGATCTGTGCAAATAAGATGGCGATGAAAGGACCTGATCTGGTTGTTGGCAAATCTTCGAGTGGCAGCAAGAGGTAGGATTTGCAGCACTAGTGTGGCTGCAGGCGCTGGTGCTGCCCCATGCCTTGGCTGTGAGAGGCGTCTGCCGAGCGCCGCGTTCTCAGACGTGACTGACTCCTAACAACGTATGGTTTCGTTAATAGACATGTTTGTTTAACTCTTAATTAATAGGCAGGCTTGGGGCAGAGTGGCTGTTCAAGCTGCCCGGTGGAGAAGGAGCTGGGGGTGTTGGTTGACAAGCCAGATGGATATGAGCCAGCAGAGTGCCCAGGTGGCCAAGAAGGCCAACAGCACCCTGGCCCGTATCGGGAACAGTGTGGCCACTGACTGGGGCAGTGACCGTCCCCCTGTCCTCGGCACTGGTGAGGCCCCACCTCGAGTGCCGTGTTCAGTTTTGGGCCCCTCAGGACAAGACAGACATTGAGGGGCCGGAGCGTGTCCAGAGAAGGGCAGCGGAGCTGTGAGGGGTCTGGAGCACACGTCTGGTGAGGAGCGGCTGAGGGCCCTGGGGGTGTTCAGCCTGGAGAAGAGGAGCTGAGGGGAGACCTTCTCGCTCTCCACAGCTCCCTGACAGGAGGGGGGAGCGAGGGGGGGTCGGTCTCTGCTCCCAGGGAACAGGCGATGGGATGAGAGGGAATGGCCTCAAGTTGCACCAGGGGAGGTTTAGATGGGATATTGGGGAAAATTTGTCCAACACTGGCACAGGCTGTCCATGGCAGTGGTGGAGTCGCCGTCCCTGGAGGTGTTTTAACAGACGGGCCGACATGGTGCTGAGGGACGTGGGTTAGTGGTGGACTTGGCAGTGTAAGGTTAACAGTTGGACTTGATCTTAAAGGTCTTTTCCAACCTAAATAATTCTACGGTTCTGTGTCGGTGTGTCACTGTGCGATATGCTGATGAGAAGCGGGATTGGCACTGACTTTGAGAGTCGGCTGTAAACAGACCACTATGTAACTTACATTTTTGAGACACATTTCACTCCCCCCTGTGGAGCTGTTGTGTGTGTTGTGAAATGAGTCATGGTTCACGTGGGAGATGCTTCTCTCGGCCTCACGGTGAGCAAGGGATGCATGGGACAGCCTTGAATCCCAAGGGGAAGTCACACATAGATTGTCCCTTCTGTAAAGAAGTGATGGTTTTCAGTTCCAGTTTTCAGTTCCAGTCCAGTGTTTGACCTAAACATCGGTCGTGCCTCACGTGCTGGCTGGTGGTGAAGGACCTGTTCTGCTGCTCTCTGGGAAGGCCAGGGCTTTTGCTCCCGATAGTCTCAAAGGAGTAGCGAGTGACACTTTGTAAGGGGGAAGGGACAGAATTTGCCTTTGAAAGAGGAGTCGTGAGAAACCTGTGAGCTCCTTGTGCTGCGGAGGAAGGTAATACAGACTTTGACATTCAGGCTAACCTTAACCTGGGAAATACCGAGTGGTTTTGGTGCCCGTAACCTGTATTACAGCAGAAATGCAGGTTCTACAAAAGTATCTGGTTAGGCAAAAGTCTCTGTTGCTAGAGAACAACGCACAGTCCAGTGTCTGCACCGGGGAAACCAGCATGTGGCCTTGAGTTGGGAACAAGGATCCCTTCCTTTCCAGCTCTTGGGCTGATTCCTTTCATCCCCCGGGGCACGGCACGTAATCCTGCGACTTCAGTGTCTTTGCTTGCAAGTGGGAATGCCGTTAGTTCCAAAGGTGACATGTGATGTTCATGCTCCACAGTCTGTAGTTGTTAGATTCTGTGTTTGACTCTCCCGACGGTGAATGTAATGCTCATATGAGCATCATTTAAGTATTTCCTCTTTCAGAAACGGGAAACTTTGGATGACTTCTGAGGCTATTTTTGTTAGGAGGTGTGAACCCCTCCTCCCCCGTTTCCAAGTTAACCGTTTGGAAGAAGGCAGCTCGGGGAGGTGGTGCCTTGCCCAGGGAATTGGGCTGCAGTCAGTCAAGCAAGGACTGGGTTTGGAATGCTTAATCATGCTCTCTTAATTGCACAACCCCTTTGGAGTTCTACGCAAATCTGCCTGCAGCGCGCCGCCTGCGAGGCGTCACCCAACACTTTCACTGTGCACCTAACTGCAGTTCTGAGAAATACTGTTCTTGCCAGAGGATTTTCATTTTGAGATGGGGTGATGCTAATGCTGTATTGCTGATCGCATGGAATTTGAGATCAGCGCGAGTTATACCCCTCTCTGCTTCACCGCCGGTCCCGTTTTACACTCTCACCCAGAGGGGCTCTGCTTTTTCACGCGTGCCGGGGGGGCTGTGCCCATGAGCACAGTGAGCGCGCGAGGAAACGGATGGGACTGTCTCTGCGAAGAAATTTTGTATTTCAGTATTTGTAGAACAGAACCTGAATGTTGGCAGTTGCAAATGGTTTTCTCAAAGCATGGGATCGGCTCAGGCACCATAATGCCTTACTTACTAACGCCTTTGGGGGACTTCAAACCAGTAATGGCCACAGCCTTCTATATGGAAAGATACAGAAATTTCTTCTGAGAATGTAAATACTCCTGGCTGTAACTGAATTGATTCTTATCCTAGTTTTTTATAGAAAAATGCTTCTTATCTGTAAAATTCGGAATAAAATCATATCTGGAATTATCTTTAAAATGAAGTAGTCTCATAATTTTTTTACATCTTCATGTTTTAAGGTGTTTTGTATAGCAGAGCTACTTCATTTGTTTTGTGATCTTGAATAATCTTCCATATAATGACTTTTTGCCTTTTTTTTTAATTTATTATTATTATTTGTTCTTAGTGAAGAAGTGGTCTTCCTAACCTGAGCACTGTCAGTGGCTGCTGTGTGTGGAAGAGGTGAATGGGAGGTGGGTGCTGGAGCAGCAGTGTGGGCACTTACTTCTTCCCCGTGGGGGTGGTGAGCCCCTGGGGCAGGTTGCCCCGAGAAGCTGTGACTGCCCCATCCCTGGAGGTGTTCAAGGCCAGGTTGGACGGGGCTTGGAGCAACCTGGGCTGGGGGGAGGTGGCCCTGCCCAGGGCAGGGGGGCGAACTAGATGATTTTTAAGGTCCCTTCCAACCCAAACCATTCCATGATTCTGTGGTTCTATGATCAGCCGAGAGCCCGGCTGGAGAGCAGCCAGCAGCGCTTGTGCAATCAGCATTTGCTGCCCGGGATCCAAGGCTGAAGCTTCCCCCCTGGTATTCCCCTCCTCCGCAGGAAAAAAAAAAAACCAACAACCCAAAACACAGCAAAACAAAGTGTTAAGAATGTAAAATCCTTGGTGCCTGTAGCAGCCTGTGCGCTGCAGTGTTTAGGTTTGGAGTCAGTCTTCTGCACGGGGCCTGTGAGCAGCGTTCTGCACATCCCCGTAGAGAAACAAGGGCTTCCGAGAAAACAAAAAAATCCCAAACCCAGAGATTGCGCTCTGCCGAGCCCGTGTGGTTTCTGGGGATGGACGGATGTCCAGAGCTGGAGGGAGGCAGTTTTTCTGCCTCACTTGCACTGTACACCTCTGGCCTCTCACGCTAGCACACCTTTCCCCCACCGCTCGCCTCTTTGCCTGCCTTCTGGAAAACTGCAGGGGTACCTGCTGCTGCCTCCTGCGTTGGCTTTACTTCCAGGCAAGGTACATAATGAGAGCGATAAGGAGGAAATGCCCAGGAACCCCGGGTAACCGATTAAATTCCTGAAGAAACCAGCTATAAAGCGTGTGGTCAGTGAGCCGGCATCCCCTGCAGCAGCAGTTGGATGCGTGCAGCCGTGCAGGAGGAGTAAAGCCGAGCGGCTGAGGAGGAGGTGCGTGGCCTCTGCTGACTCCTCGTGAGAGCCCCAGCTCTTCTCCTTGCAGCTGTGGCCACGGCGGGGTAGGGAAACTCCTTCTCTGTTGGCTGCCTGCTGGAAGTGAGCCTTCTCCAGGGGTCTTAACCGTGGCCACCTGGAGCGGTTCTTTGACCCTGGGGTGAACCAAGTTAATTTCCTTTTGATTTATTCATCAATTGGCCTTTAGCCATCAGAAATCTTATGGCTCTCATAGCTTTTTCCAAGCTACCAGAGTTCACGTGGCCCCTGCTCACTGGTCAGAAGGAGCTCTGCTCTGTTATGGGACTACTCTCCCTTGAAGGAATTTGCTCCCCGCATCCCAGGTGCCTCCACTTCAAGTCCCAAATGGTAAATCCAAATCAGCTGGTAGGGGCCAACTCTGTCACATCCTCAGGGATTCAGGTCTCTTCGGTGAAGACCTGTGGTACTCGGGCTGCCAGGGGTGGGAATCATCGCCTTTGGGCAGTTCGGGAAGAAATAAACCCCCGTGAGGTGAGCGAGGGGGCTTTGCCCGGCAATCTCGGGTACCCCCGGCTCCAGCTCAGGTCCCCCCCGGGCT
>NW_009646744.1:1304809-1307195 GCF_000708025.1 Charadrius vociferus | reverse complement strand
GAGCTGCCGCCTCCCGTTCCCTTTTGGCTCCTCAGGGCTCTCCTCTGCCGTGGGCAGGTGCGAGTTTTGGGGGGAAATAAGCGCCCGTTTGGTAGATAAGAGGGTGATAAAGCCTCCTCCGTGTTGCCCCGCTGCCTCTGCCCAGGGGTCCCGTCGGCCCCCTGCACCCCAAGGGCCGGATTTTCACCCTGCTGGGAGCTCCTACCGAAGCTGACACCTGTGAAACTCTGACCTGTACATTAAAATTTGGGGCATTTTCTTTGGTGCGTGCGCTCTCGGAGACAGCAGGTTCGCCCAGGCGGTTGATGAGCCGGGCGCTGCCGCCTGTCTCGCCGGTGGTTCACTTTATCCCACTGCAAGTTCAAGTCTTCGAGTTTCCAGTTGCTTATGACTCTGCTAACTTTTGTTGTTTGAGCTGAAAACATTCCGTCCTGGATGTCTGCCTCAGCTTGGCTTTCATGTCTGTATTTATTTATTTTATTCCAGCCAAGAGGGAGGCGAGGATTGACCCTTGTCTCTCCGCTGGCCGTAGTTCTGGTGGCCTTTCCTTGGAGCAGCGCTGCCCACTCAGCCTCCCTCTCTGCTCCCAGCAAGGAATTTGCATTTGGGAAGGGACAACAGATCTTGTAAGGAGCTGTTGACCAGTTATAAGCTGATTCAAAGACAGGATAATAAAATATAAGCTTAATTTCTTTCTGTTCTATGTCAGGTCAAGTATTAATTGTAGCTCTGGTACACGCTGCTGCTGGTGGTGCCGCAGCAGGAAGAATAGGTTAAAGAACCTGAAAAGGATGAGAAAGAAATGTGGATTTAGAGGAGACCAGTGGAACGGTGTGAGCTGGGGACTGGGACAAGGGGGTAGGGCTGAGGCCGGACTAAGACCAGACAGAGCTGCTGAGGATGGAGCCTGTGGGGACAGGGTCCCCTCACAGGAGCCCACTGCAGAGCTGCTTTCGGTAGATGAAACTCAGTTTGTTCCTCTAGCAACAGCCATGATCTCTGCCTGCTCTCCCTTTGAGCCCTCCATACGTCAAAACAGCTCGGCCACGCTCAAGACTTGCCTTTCCCCCAGCCCGGCTGGAGCTCCGTGAAGAGCAATTAACACCCCTCTGCTTCCCCTGCCAGGGGCCACTGGCGTGAGCAGTGGTGGGTGCTGCACCCACAGAGAAAACCTCATTCGCCGCACAGCCAGGGACGTGCTTGGAAAGGCAGTCCGTGTTTGGCACGTGTTCATGCTGCTGGACGGCCGTCACCGCCTGCTCGCCTGCTCACGGTGGCTTATTCTTAAACCGAGGGCATTTGCTGACCACAGGTACGTGCCTGGCCCCGGGTATCCCGAAACGGCCGGAGCCAGGCTGGAGGGTCACGTACTCGCTCCAGGCAGTGGCTGAGTGAAGGATGCTCCGATGTCCCTGTCCCGGGTGTGTGCGGGAGCCAGGTCGGAGGGAGCTGCAGCCAGGAGCCGGGTCGGAGGGAGCTCCAGGAGCTGTGTCTGGAGGAGGCGGATGTCTCCGGAGCCCGACCTGCTAACAGAGTGGTTGGTGGCGACGGGGCAGGCAGGAGCAGCAGCCGAGGAGATGCTCCTCAGAAGTGCTGAGCGCTCGGAGCAGTGACAGAGCTGAGAGAGAGCTGAGCTTTGGATATGTAAAGCGCTCGTTGATGTCATTTGAAAATTTAGTGTTGTAGGTCAGTCAGTAAAATGGCAGCGTTATTGTCGCTGCTCTGTCGCAGCCCAAGAAATGAGACCGTAAGGCCGAGCTCTGGAATCACACAATACATGTTCTGGCAGAGGGTACCTCAGAAGAGCTGTGAGACGGTGCGACTCCTCAGAGCGGGGGTTTCCCAGCACGGAGAGAGCACCAGGCTCGAGCGACGCGGAGAAACAGCAGACAGGGAGTGAGCCCCAGTCATCTGCGGCAGGGAAGGGGGTGAGGGACAACGGAGACGCGTGTGTGTGGCCCGAGTGTCTCGGAACGATGCGAGTTGGGGGAATTTCAGTGTTTGGAGTCGGAGTTCGTGACCGCCATCATGTTGTTTCTCCATTGAGACATTGCTCCCAGAGCACTTGAGATTCTGTACCTTAAGATACAAACTCATCACTGGTAAAAGCTCTGACAGAACTAAACATTGGCTGAGTTTGGCGCACAGGCTCTTCTTCAGCTTACTGAGTCTTGAAAATCGGCACCAGTTTACGGTACTGGGAGCCGAGTGCTCCGCGCTGCACTGGGATGAGGGGGCAGTGGTGGGTATGTGAATCTCCAGCGCTGTCAGGGAAGATCCTCCCGCTGCTGCCCCGGGAATCAGCGCAGCCTCGCCGCATTGCATTTATAACAGCAATATTATCAGAGCTGTTAAAATCGCAGAGGGGATACGGGGCGGGAGGTGG
>NW_009646744.1:1300303-1304793 GCF_000708025.1 Charadrius vociferus | reverse complement strand
CAGAGCCATCGGCACAGATGCCCTTTCTTATCTTCTGCTTTCCATTTCGCAAACAAGCCACAGACCAGACTGCTTTTATGATTAACTTGCTGCCACAAAGCAAATACCGCTCGGCGCTCGTGCTAATGCACACATCAAACAAGATGCTCTATTTCCACTTTCTGCCTTAAGGTGTAGATTTTCTACGCAATAATCTGACTGGCTTCCTAAGAAAAGCCTTCAAAGCCCAAATGTTCATTCAAAAGGGTAGCTGCCAGCGCACCAGCATGGCCACCGTACTCAGGGCAAGGTCCGTGCTGGCCGGCAGCCTGCCCGGCTGGGCTGGAGCCAGCGCGCTTCTCAGGAACACCTCCAAAACCGGTGCCCTGCAGCCAGCGCGTTCCCTGGGGATTTCTCCTGGGCTCTCCGCGCAGCCCGGGGAAGAGCAGGGGGTCGGAGCGGTGCTCCCAAGGCCGGTCCTCGCTCTTGGCTGCGCTGCGGGGAGCGTTGTCTTCGCAGCCGCGGGGCGAGGAGGAAGGCGGGATGCTTGCCGGGCGTGCGGAGCTCTGCTCTGCCGAGCAGGAATAGGGCACGGCGGTGGGAAGGATGGGGTTGAGTTTGCAGGGGGTGCACCAGTCCCGAGCAGGAGGAGCAGAGCTTTGCGCAGGGGCAGCATCCCCCATCACGGAGCCGGGGCAGGACGGGGCAAAGTGGGGGGCCAGCACCCAGCGAGGCGGGCAGGGATCTGGCGGCTGCTCGATGCCACACTCCCCAAAGCCTCGGGGAGAGCCCAGGAGATGCTTTTGGCTGGGACCGCATGATCCCAATGCCTGGAAAAGGGGAAAAACCTGGCACTGGTGAAGGTTCACCATCCCCTGCAGCTCCCGGGGAGCTGCCGGCCACTGCCACCAGCCGGAGGGACTCTGGGGATGTCCTGCTGGCTCACCCGCTCCCCGCCTCGGGAGCGATGCATCGCCGTGGGTGGCTGAAGAAGTGCCGGCTCCCTCTGAGCTGTCACTGCCCTGCCCTCTGTCCTGCCCTCCTCCTCCCCCAGCCAGGTCTCAGCGATCTCAAAAGCTTCAATGGGGACCTCTACACCCGTTGCCAAAGCTGTTGTCCTCTGCGGCGTGTTCCCTCCTGCTGCTGCTCTCTGCCTCCTCACCTCGGCTGCTTCCACTGCCGCTTTCAGCTCACGCCGAGTGTGTTACACTAGTGGGGGGCCAGCACCCAGCGAGGCGGGCAGGGATCTGGCGGCTGCCTGATGCCACACTCCCCAAAGCCTCGGGGAGAGCCCAGGAGATGCTTTTGGCTGGGACCGCATGATCCCAATGCCTGGAAAAGGGGAAAAACCTGGCACTGGTGAAGGTTCACCATCCCCTGCAGCTCCCGGGGAGCTGCCGGCCACTGCCACCAGCCGGAGGGACTCTGGGGATGTCCTGCTGGCTCACCCGCTCCCCGCCTCGGGAGCGATGCATCGCCGTGGGTGGCTGAAGAAGTGCCGGCTCCCTCTGAGCTGTCACTGCCCTGCCCTCTGTCCTGCCCTCCTCCTCCCCCAGCCAGGTCTCAGCGATCTCAAAAGCTTCAATGGGGACCTCTACACCCGTTGCCAAAGCTGTTGTCCTCTGCGGCGTGTTCCCTCCTGCTGCTGCTCTCTGCCTCCTCACCTCGGCTGCTTCCACTGCCGCTTTCAGCTCACGCCGAGTGTGTTACACTCCACTGGCCGAGTCTGTGCTGACTCTAAACGCACCCAGAAGTAGCTGGGTTAGACCGAGACATCTGTCCTGAGTCAGGCATGTCCCAAACTACGCGACCGAAGGCAGCGCATGGTCACGGCTCCGCTCCGGGACGTGCGGGACAGGTTTCGCTGCATCCTTGGGGCTGGCTGGAAGGGGAAAGGTTTCCCGCAAACGGATGGGGTGGAGGGTGTAGTGTGGGTAGCGCTCTCTCTGCGCCGGCTTTCGGCCATTCCTCCGCACCTCCTGCAGGAGCGCAGCTGGGTTGGGGAGTTCCCAGTGGGGTGATGCAGAGGATGGGGGGGTCGGGGACTTTCCTCCCCCCCAGCGTTGTTTCCAGTGCTCCCACTGCGGGTAAACGTGTTTCTTGGGATGAATTATCTTCTGGGCTGGGATTTGGTAGGGAAGCCCGCGTGGGGTGAGGCTGGAAGGAGAGGCAGCCGGGAGGGACGCCCCTGCTGCGTGGGCGCGAGCTGCGTGTTCCTCTGGGGACTGCAGAGGGCAGTGGCACCCACGAGACGTGCGGGTGGCCCTGGGTGCAGGCTGGAGGAGCTGCTGCGGAGCAGCTTTGGGTAAGGCTGAGGGGGAGCCCTGGGGTGGGCCCGGGCAGCACCGCGGGTGGCTGCCTCCCTCGCCGGGCTCCGTCTTTCTGCCTGCCCTGCCTGGCTCTGCTGCGTCCGCGCAAGTCGCTGCGTGTGCTGGTGGTTTGCTGGTGGCTCTCAGGGGCTGTCCTGGTGTCCCACCCTCGGGGCCGCCATCCTTCCCGGCCAAGGCAGCGGGGAACGTCCACTCAAGACACACATTTCCACCTCCACGGAAATGGAGCATCCGTGCTGACGCTGCTCTTACGCTGCCCTGATGGCAAACGCGTTCAGCCGGCCACAGCAACAAGAAACAGCCCGGGTCGAGATCAGCACTGCTCTAAAGGCGATGTGACCCAAGCGCCGTGCAGCCTTCCCTCCTGCCTCCTCCGTCCTTCCCCCAGTGTGACTACTGGAGCCAGCTCCCGTGGGAAGGAGTCTCTGGAGAGAGCTGCGGGTTCCAACAGTCGCAGCGCAGACATGGAGCCCGTCTGCCCCGGAGGTGAGGGCTCTGCAATCTGTCGGGCTCTCTTTGCACACGCTGGTTGCTCGTGCAGAAGCAACAAGGGGAGCAGCGGCTCCCTTCTGCCTGGGCAGGGTGTGAGGGGGAGGACGTGGAGCCTGCGGAGCACGAGCGTGCGGAGATTTCTGGGATGAGGTTCGGAGGCAGAGGGACTGGAAGATGCTCCAAGTACAACCAGGGAGGGCCTGCGGTCAGGCAGTCCGTCTGGTCTCAGACCTTGGAGACACCACCATCATCTGACACTTCACGGTAGCTTCCACATCTGCATCTGGAGGAAGGGTTTGAAGGAGGAGCTCAGCTAGGAGCCCCCGACACTTGCTGCTTTTGGGGCACTTGGGACGCTCTGAAGAGCTTCCAGATCTGAGGGGTCCTGGGAGAAGATCAGCAGCTCTGACAGGTCTTAGAGGAAAATCTCAGGTTGAGGGTAGAGACCTGCTGGTGCTATCAGGGCTGTCAGGAAGAAGTGAAGGCGCTGAATTCAGTTTTGCCCATCTGTGATGAAAACCCTGAGCCAGAGCTTTCCCTTGAGCTCTTGGAAGAGCTTTTTAAGTCCTTTTGCCCTTCTCCGCACTTGATTTTCCTTATCTCCTTTTCTCTTGCCTGCTGGAAGTGCAGCTTGCAGTTGTCACTCTTCCTCAACAGAGTGTTTCTTGGTTCTCATTTAATCCCGATAATTGCTGTAGACGATGGTCACGCTGTCTGACAGGCGCAAGGGAGTGCCTGCCATCCTCCCAACATCCCTCCCTCTGTGCCCACAATGACTTGCCCACCCCTGGGGCCAAGCCTCCAGCTGCCAGCCCCCAGTTTGGAAAACCTGGGCACGGTTTCATTTTGTTTCGGCCCCCTTTTTTTTTTTTTCTCTGGAAGCCAAAGTCAGCCTCCAGCACTGGCTTTGAGCTGTAGGGTGGGAGCCACATCTCCTGGCTGCCCTGGGAGCCTCGCACAGGAACCCTTGGCTTCACCCCCACGTGGAGTGTGTCCCCAGGGCTAGAGGGCAAGTTCAGGTCTATGGTGGGACAGCAAAGAGCTTTTACATCGGCTGCGGCGTGGCTGGAGAGAAAGGTGTGGAAAATCATGGAAAACACAACTGGTTGTGGATCTGTGCCACGCTGGGACCTGTAACGTGTGCCGGGCAGCTCTGTGGGGCTTCCATTCCTTGGTGGCCCCAGAGCTCTGCGGTCGCCCTTTCAGCATCTCTGGTACGTCAGGAGTTTCAGCCTCCCGCCTCTTGTTTGTCGCCGCTCGTTCTCGCGCTGACACCCGCGCCCGCGCCACCCACACTTATCGCTTCATGGCAGCCATGGACATCTGCCAAATACAGCCCCATCCTGGAGGCAGCTCAGCTACAACAGCTTAAAAAAAAAAAAAAACAACAAACCAGCAAATAGAGTCATTTTTTTAAAATGCTCCAGACTTTTCGATATCGGTGCTCCGGAGCGTGGTGGGGAAATCGGTGGACACCGCAGGCGGGGAGAGCTCTGCCACGGGAAAGACAGGAGGAGACCTGGAAGGGGGTTTACTTGTAGAGGAGAGATGGAGCAGAGGGATTTGCAGGGGAGAGGTTTGGAGCAGTGGGTCAGGGCTGGTGGAGGAAATACAGGTGGAGCTGATTGACGGAACGGGCAAAGGAGATGTGGAGCGCCGTGTGCCCTCGCTGGCACGCTGTGGTGGAGG
>NW_009646744.1:1298566-1300274 GCF_000708025.1 Charadrius vociferus | reverse complement strand
AGCTCAGATACACTCCGTGTGGTCATTCTTCAGCAGATTAATACAAATTGCTCCTATCCGTTACCGTGCTATTACTGGCCGGGCCCTGCTGCTGAGGTTCACAGAGGTCCGGCGGAGCAGAGCCGTCGTGGGGTCCCCTTCTGCCGTCTCTCCCCGCGGGGTCGGTGTCTGAGGCCACACAACGGAATCTCTGTTTACAGAGATGCGACCCAGCCGCCGCTTCGAGATGAATTCATCACGATATGGAACTCCTGCGACCGCCGTTTCGCTGCCCCGGTCATGGTCTGCACCACAGAAGTTGCATTCCTGAGCGCATTAAATTACTCTGCTAATGAGCCCGTCAACCCCCACTAGTTCATTGATATATAATCTATTCCTCCTCCGGCACAGCCGTTCTCGCGTTGCCGTGGAGCAGTCCGTACGCTTCCTGCGGCTGGGAAAACAACTGACAAATCTCCAGTGTAGCACAGTCGGAGCTGATTTGCTTTAGGATTGTTTTCTGTATGCGCTATCCCGTTAAGTGCCCAAGACAGATTGCATTTTAGTTTTCCCCGATCGGGAGCCCGTTCGTTTGTTCGTCATAATGCGGAAAGCGGTTTCCTTTGCTGTGAAAGGCAAATCCGTGGGGAGAGGGGGGATTTTCTCACCTGGGGAGCGATTAAGCTGCTGGTAAAAGTGACTTTGGAGGAGTTTGGGGCAGTCCTCTGCCTTCTAGAACTTTTGCGTTTACCTTAGCAAAATGTGCCCACAACTTACGCTGCTAAGTTTAAGAGCCCAAATTGGTCTCTCCCAGCTGAGACTGTGTCCCTGGAGAAAGGGGAACACCTTTCCTGACTTATTGACCTGGGTTGTCCTGGTGAAAAGCCCCGGGGCAGCCTCTCCTCTTCTCTTCACCTCCACCAGCAGTGGGGAGCACTGTCACCTGCTGTTGGAGGGAGAGCTCTGGTTTCACGGGTGAGAGGCGCTTGTTTTAAGTGAACCCTACTTAAGGAGGTTTTACACGAGAGTTACACAAGTTACGTGGTGTTCATCGGGTATGCAATTAATTAACGCGGTGATTAAGCTGAGTGAAGCTCTCTTGCTTGCTCTCCCTTACAAGCACCTTGTTTTCCATCAGCAAATCAGCGTGACCCAAGGGCTGCAAAACCAGTTCTGCTGCTCTTTTACGGGAAAGGGATCGTCTCAAATACCAGATTCTCATAAGGCAGCGCTGTGTGAATCAGCGGTGTCTGCCCTCGCCTGGATGCGACTCAGCAGCTTCGTCTGCTCTGGGCTCTACAGATCAAACAGCTTTTGCCTTTGCCCCGTCTGATGGTGGAAGGTGCTGAATGGGGAAATCCAGAGGTGACAAACTATGAGCCTCTGCTTTCTTTTCTCTGGCTTTCCCATAATAACTGTTGAAAAGCATCTGTCGTCCTAAAGCACTTGCCCGCTGGATTACTGAAATATGGTAACCTCCTCATCCCACAGCGTGCGGCGTTTCTGCAAGCTTATAAAATGGCACTGTTCCTTCCTGGGAAATGTGGGCTACGAGCCGTGGAAACGAAAGCTTTGAGCCTGCCCTTCTCCCGCGGAGCGGCGATGCTGCGGCACTGCCCGGGCTGCGGCGGGGGGACGGGCTGCGGGGTCCTGCCGGTCACCGGGTGGGCTGGGGCAGCCCGCTAATTACCCTCCTCTCGTTACAGAGGCGGGGGTGACCGCCCAGTGG
>NW_009646744.1:1292893-1298279 GCF_000708025.1 Charadrius vociferus | reverse complement strand
TGTGCTGCCCGCTGATGGGAAGCACTGGACTGGCCTGACCATTGCTTTCTGGAAGCGGGAAATGGGGTTTAACGCGACGTCAGCGCGCCTTAATGAATTAAGTTGACTGTAGCCATCCTTGCGTGCCTGGAGACGCAGCATTGAGGTGCTGCAGGAACGCGTGTCCGCAGGAGGCCGCGTCCCGCGGTGGCGGCTTCTGGCAGGTCCCGCGGGCAACGTGCACCCGCAGCCGGATCTCTGTGGCTGCTTATGCTAATTGCCATTTTTGCATATATTAGGGGTTATTAAGCAGCTGCTGGGTGAAGGGCAACCACACAATTTCACTTTTGAGAGTGAGAGTACACTTGAAGTCTGAAAACTGAATGTAGTTTTAACCTGGCTTACCAGTCTCTGTTTATTCTCCTCCTGTCTGCTTAGACTTTAGGATGTAGAGTTAATGATTTCCAGGGTGCAATAAAAGAGAATGGCTCCCAGACAGCCCGTACAGTGGAAAGGTTACATTACCGGCTCTATTTAATGTCACCGCAGCTGCCACGTGCCCGCCAGTTCGTTGCACCGCGGCGCTGTGCTCCGCACACCGCTGCAGCCACTGCTGTGGGTTCGGCGGGCGCCGCATCGCGCTCTGCCCCCGGGGACGCGGCTTCGCAGAGCAGAGCGGGTCAACTCACCACCAGCGCTGGCCGGGTAGTCCAGCCCGGCCACTTTCTTTCATAATAATAATTACTTTGCTTCTAGTGATTCGTTATTATCGTACCCATCTGCTTTTAATGCATTCGTAAGTTGTTATTTATCACCTAAATCTGTTTTTATCATTACGTTGTGGTTTAAATCTTCCCCTTGTTGATGTATGGTGAAGTACGCCTGGGTGCAGCAGGCTCCTGTGAGGTTAGTGGGGATGGAGAAGGTTAGTGGGGATGGAGATGGTTGGAACTGGTGAAGCTGAACTGATTTTATGCCCCTCAGGAGGGAAGGTAACTGCAAGCTACATAAAAGACAACAGGCAGACGTTTTAATTCCACACGTGTTATTTGCATGGATCGAAGTTCCCCTGCGTGATCCTATTTTTTGGGAGAGCGATGCCACCTCTGCTCCTCGGCAGCAGCGTACGGCGGAGGCCGGACCAGTTCCCCCAGCCCTGTCTGCAGCCCGAGCGGCACCGTGGCTGCGGCTCCCGGGCACGGTGTCACACCGAGCGCTGGAGGAACCCACATGTGTTCGTGGTCAGAGAGTGCAGCAGGGGAGAGATTAGACAGGGCAAAAGGATTGTCTTATCCGCTCAACCCTTGGAGGTCAGCCCGTTACAGAATTTTACCCGACTGCGGGTCTCGCCAGGCTTGCTGGTATTAACAGCTCAGAGTTGGGCCATCACCTCAGTGAGTGGCAGGCGATTAACAGCAGACATCTTCTATATATATGATTCTGCAGGGTATTATGTAATCAATGCTTATTTTAAAAGTCTCTGGTGGTTCTCGTGGAGCCTCTCAGTTCTCTATTCTTCATCAATTTCAAAAGTCCATCAATATTCCTCTTACCGTTCTGTTCCAGTTCTTCTTTGAAGCTGCAGTTCATTGATGCAGTCTCTGGTCACCTCGGTCGCTTTTCTTCCTAAACAATCTCCACCAAAGGCTCACTTATGCTTCAGATGTTCCATTAACCTATCCTTAATCTACGTCTAGTTTTTAATTACTAACCTTTCAAAATTGCTTACTTTCGATTAATCACTTATTCTCTATTATTTATAGCTACATCTAGAAGCTGTAACTAGTGTTTTGTTGATTGAGCTTGGCTGGGTTTGAAGCCAGCCCCGGTAAGGCCCATACAGGGGATGCATGAGCAGAACTTACACGGTTGTCTGATTATTTCAGCATTGTCTTCAAGCACCTGCATTACATCAATCAGTCTTATAGACCGATAACTACTTATTGATTAATACATAATTGTTTTTATGTTTCAGCCAGTTTTAAGCTAAAAGCACATCTCTTTTATGCAGCCCAGAGCGGGCGCAGCGGGGGAGGACGGTGGGTCAGGGCCAGTGCTGCTTCACCTGCGGGCACTCGTTTTTGCCGGCTGATGGTTTTGCCTCCCTTGCAGGAAAGAAAAGGCGCAGCCAAAAAGCCTTCTGGAGGAGGTGGGTAAACATGCCAGCGTCCGCTCCATTTTGAGAGTCTCTTTTCTGAAAGAATAAACAGCATTGTACAAAATAGCTGACGCTTCCCGTGCAGCCGTTGCATCGTCTTCCTCTGAACAAGCCTTGTGGTTAATAAAAATGTAGCGTGTGACAAGCTGGCGATAACGAGCATAAATATGGGAGGTCCCTCAGCACGTGAAGGTGGTCTGGAAGAGCTGTCTCTGAAAGAGCTTTAATTTATATCAATTATATCGAATAAAACTAGCCGGTGCTGTGCAGAGAGCGCGGCAGGCACAGGCAGGACGTGCGCCAGACGTGGGCTGCGGGAGCTGCTTCAGGGGATGCTCCTGCGCCTCCCTCCGCGTTACACCGAGGGGTAGAAGCTGGTGGGAAAGTCAAGGGCAGCCTATTCTAATAGCGCTGGTGAGGTATTTCCTCACAGTGCCTGCGGTACTTTCTATCCAGCTGTGGGATATATGCCTCACAGCTGTAACTGTTTTTATTAGTTCCGATAGATGAAGTGCAGCGCTCCAGGAGAAACTTGTGTGGGATTCCCTGTGGCTTTTTTTTTTCCCCTGCTTATCTGTTCTGCTGCACACAGCAATGAAAAGAAAGCTGTTTTTCCCCCTGAATGATGAATCATCGGGGATGCCTCAAGTCACCTGTGTTCCCTTGTTATTGCTCATGGCCAAAGTCTGTCGGGGAGAGCAGAGCAAGTGTCCCTTGCCTCTTGCTTTGAAGAGGAGAGTCAGCAGTGGCATACTCATCATCTAAACGAGCGCAGCCTTGCTCATCAGAGGCAATGAGCTCTCCGGGGTCTCCATGGTCTTCTGCTCTGGGTGGGATTGTCCCACTGCTCTCACTCACACACCCAAATGTGGGTCTCAGAGCAGAACAGATACCCATGGTTGAAAAAGCTGCTCTCTCGGCGGTGGTTTCAGCTTTGCCAGTTTTATGGTTGTATTTCCCTGTATGACTCACGCAACCTCACCTTGAGAAACACCAGCCACCTCTGCCGGGTGCCGAGATAGAGCGTTTCACACACGCTTTAAGCAGGAATCACCCGCAGAAAAGCTGTTCCCCTCTCTCCTCCCCGAGAGCTCCTGCCAGCCCCGAGCATCCCTCTCCGGCTCCCCGCTCGGGCTGGCGGGAGAGGAGGGATGGACTCGTACTTGCCCGTTTGCCACCAGCCACGGGGCATCGCACTCCCTCCGTCCGCGCCCCCAGCTCTCCCAGCCGCGCTGCTGAGCCTTATCGCCAGGACTGCTCGCTTCAAATCCAATTTGTTTTCTTCTCCGTCGAGCAAACTATGGACTTACGAGCTAGAGCAGGTTTTCTTGTGTCAACAGCCCAATCTGCAAATCCTCCTCTTGTGTCGGTTTCCTTGTTTAGAGGGAAATCGCCCGTCTGGCGCGGCGCGCATCCCTCGCGTGCGCAGGGAGCAGCCGCTGTTTGCGAAGGCAGAGTCACGGCTGCTATTTTAAGGCCCTGGTGCCCCGGGTGAGTTTCTCAGCTGGGAAATGACTTCTATTTTTGCAGATAGGTTTGAGCAGTGAGCCATCCCTTCTCTCTTTGAACTACCCTCCTTCCTAGTTGGGTGTAGCCCAAAGGAGAGGGAGCAAAATCCCGGTGTCGCCCAGGCGGAGAGGAGCTTTGCCGTTGCCTTTAGCGGCGGCGCCGCTTACCCTGCAGCTTCCTCTGGATGAAGCACTTAACGAGGACCCGTGGGCTTTCCAACCTTCCTCCTTTCTTCTGAGAGAAATGCATTCCCTAAGTGCTTTTCCTCCTGTTAGGCAAATTATTTAAGTTTTTGATACTAATCCCATTTTAAATGAAGCTTTGAGTTCCGCCCTGGGTATAACGTTCAGCCGCACGCTGCAGCCAAACCAGGCCTGTGACCTTGATTACGGGAATCACGTCATTAGCTCGGGTTTTGTTTGGTATGCTGGAGAAGAATAGAGGATGCTGTCTCCTAGCCAGTATAAACAAAATCGAGACAGTTTTAGGGGAAAAAAAAAAAAAGCATCTATTTGTTGAAGTACATCTTCTTCCCTAATTTATCTTGTCTGTTCTGCTTTGTTTAGAACCAAGAACATACATGGAGCAAGGGACAAAAAAAGCCCATGTGAGTGTTTAATAATATGATTTTTCTCTATTATAGTCAGCAAACCTGCTTGATAACGTCTGTTCTTTTGCCTTGGAAACATGGTGGGAAAAAGAAAAAAAATATCCCTGGTGGCTAACGCTAGTTTTTATTGAAGTAATGCAGCTGGAGCATGGATAAGCTTTTGGACTGGGAGTCGCGTCCGCAGCCGCTGCTCGCTGCACGTGCTGGGCTGGAGGAGCGCTGCTTTTGGCTCTCCCTCACGCCCAGGCAGAGCTGTGCACCGTTGCTCTGCCCCCTTCTCCTCGTGCCCCCCTTTCCATTCGAGCGCATTTGGGCTGGACCGGAGCATCGGGGTCTCCATCCGAATGCAGACGGCCGGCGGTCCGGGGCCAGGATTGCCGGGGCGCCTCCTAAATACAGCTGGCTGGAAGGCTGGTTGGCTTTGCAGCCCCTGCAGCCCTGTTTCTCACCCTGTGCGTGCCCCGGGATGAGTTTTGCCTTCCCAATGAGCTGTACGGCCCCCCCACTGGGTCGGGCTGGGCGCTGGTGGCGGCTGCTGGGACTGGGGGACTTTCGGGCTATGTTGACCCCGGTGAAGGTGAACCCAAGAACGTGGCTGTGTTATGTCCTTGAGCAGGAGGGCTTGTAGCTTCCAAGTGAGGGTTTTTTTGTTTGTTAGGGCTTGTAATGTTGACATGTTTGATTTGGACACGCACTTGTGATGGTGTCTGGTTTCCTCTTGGCGCCGCCGTTTCGGAGAACAGATTGCGTTGCAATGCAGAGACAGCCCTGACGGCCCAGTCCGCATTGGCAGAAGCTTTCCTTTGTTGCTGTTATGATCTTGGGAAAAAAAAAACAAAACCCTGCTAAGGGAAGGAAAAAAAAAGGGAAAAAGAAAAGAAAAAGGGGAAAAGAAAAGAAAAAGGGAAAAAGAAAAAAAAAGGGAAGAAAAGGGAGAAAAAGAGGAAAGAAAAAAGGGGAAAAGGAAAAAAGAAAGCAGAGGGGGGAAAAGGGATGAAGCAGTATTCTGTGTTGGCTTTAATGTTGGTTTGAAGCTGATTGGCGAATCTAATGTAGAAGCACAGGGAGCTGGCGGGAGGCAGGCGAGGCGATGGACCTGGGGTTACCGCTGCTGAGTCATCGATTCCTGC